>NW_028225180.1:72724516-72801327 GCF_052327205.1 Somniosus microcephalus
CTCTCGCTCCCCCCTCTCTCTCTCGCTCCCCCCTCTCTCTCTCTCTCGCTCCCCACCCTCTCTCTCTCGCTCCCCCCTCTCTCTCTCGCTCCCCCCCTCTCTCTCTCGCTCCCCCCTCTCTCTCTCGCTCCCCCCCTCTCTCTCTCGCTCCCCCCCTCTCTCTCTCGCTCCCCCCCTCTCTCTCTCGCTCCCCCCTCTCTCTCTCGCTCCCCCCTCTCTCTCTCGCTCCCCCCTCTCTCTCTCGCTCCCCCCTCTCTCTCTCGCTCCCCCTCCCCCTCTCTCTCTCGCTCCCCCCTCTCTCTCTCGCTCCCCCCCTCCTCTCTCTCTCTCGCTCCCCCTCCTCCTCCCCCCTCTCTCTCTCGCTCCCCCCTCTCTCTCTCGCTCCCCCTCTCCTCTCGCTCCCCCTCTCTCTCTCCCCCCCTCTCTCCCCCTCCCTCTCTCTCGCTCCCCCCTCTCTCTCGCTCCCCCCTCTCTCTCTCGCTCCCCCCTCTCTCTCTCGCTCCCCCCTCTCTCTCTCGCTCCCCCCTCTCTCTCTCGCTCCCCCCTCTCTCTCTCGCTCCCCCCTCTCTCTCTCGCTCCCCCCTCTCTCTCTCGCTCCCCCCCTCTCTCTCTCGCTCCCCCCCTCTCTCTCTCGCTCCCCCCCTCTCTCTCTCGCTCCCCCCCTCTCTCTCTCGCTCCCCCCCTCTCTCTCTCGCTCCCCCCCTCTCTCTCTCGCTCCCCCCCTCTCTCTCTCGCTCCCCCCCTCTCTCTCTCGCTCCCCCCCTCTCTCGCTCCCCCTCTCTCTCGCTCCCCCCTCTCTCTCTCGCTCCCCCCCTCTCTCTCTCGCTCCCCCCCTCTCTCTCTCGCTCCCCCCCTCTCTCTCTCGCTCCCCCCCTCTCTCTCTCGCTCCCCCCCTCTCTCTCTCGCTCCCCCCTCTCTCTCTCGCTCCCCCCTCTCTCTCTCTCGCTCCCCCCTCTCTCTCTCGCTCCCCCTCTCTCTCTCGCTCCCCCCCTCTCTCTCTCGCTCCCCCCTCTCTCTCTCGCTCCCCCCCTCTCTCTCTCGCTCCCCCCTCTCTCTCTCGCTCTCTCTCGCTCCCCCCCTCTCTCTCTCGCTCCCCCCTTCTCTCTCGCTCCCCCCCTCTCTCTCGCTCCCCCTCCTCTCGCTCCCCCTCTCTCTCTCGCTCCCCCCTCTCTCTCTCGCTCCCCCCCTCTCTCTCTCGCTCCCCCTCTCTCTCTCGCTCCCCCCCTCTCTCTCTCGCTCCCCCCTCTCTCTCTCGCTCCCCCCCTCTCTCTCTCGCTCCCCCCCTCTCTCTCTCGCTCCCCCCCTCTCTCTCTCGCTCCCCCCCTCTCTCTCTCGCTCCCCCCCTCTCTCTCTCGCTCCCCCCTCTCTCTCTCGCTCCCCCCCTCTCTCTCGCTCCCCCTCTCTCTCTCGCTCCCCCCCTCTCTCTCTCGCTCCCCCCTCTCTCTCTCGCTCCCCCTCTCTCTCTCGCTCCCCCCCTCTCTCTCTCGCTCCCCCCCTCTCTCTCTCGCTCCCCCCCTCTCTCTCTCGCTCCCCCCCTCTCTCTCGCTCCCCCCCTCTCTCTCTCGCTCCCCCCCTCTCTCTCTCGCTCCCCCCTCTCTCGCTCCCCCCCTCTCTCTCTCGCTCCCCCCCTCTCTCGCTCCCCCCTCTCTCTCGCTCCCCCCTCTCTCTCTCTCTCTCTCTCTCTCTCTGTCTCGCTCCCCCCCCTCTCTCGCTCCCCCCTCTCTCTCTCTCTCTCTCTCTCTCTCTCTCTCGCTCCCCCCTCTCTCTCTCTCGCTCCCCCCTTCTCTCTCTCCTCTCTCGCTCCCCCTCTCTCTCTCTTGCTCCCCCCTCTCTCTCTCTTGCTCCCCCCTCTCTCTCTCTTGCTCCCCCCCTCTCTCTCTCGCTCCCCCCCTCTCTCTCTCTCTCGCTCCCCCCTCTCTCTCTCTCTCTCACTCCCCCCCCTCTCTCGCTCCCCCCTCTCTCTCTCTCTCGCTCCCCCTCTCTCTCTCTCTCTCGCTCCCCCTCTCTCTCTCTCTCGCTCCCCCCCTCTCTCTCTCTCGCTCCCCCCCTCTCTCTCGCTCCCCCCTCTCTCTCTCTCGCTCCCCCCCGCTCTCTCTCTCGCTCCCCCCCTCTCTCTCTCTCTCTCGCTCTCTCTCAATTCAATTCAATTCAAATCGCTTTATTGGCATGACAAGGTACATCTTATGTTGCCAAAGCATTGAAAAAGCATTTATGGTTGAACACATAAACGCAGATCTATCCATACAGTGTATAAACAGATATATCCCTGAGTGTATAAACATACATTCATATAATTTGTATATACTCTATTCTTAGATTTAATGGTTGTCCCTCTGTTTATGGCAAGCTGTAACATAGTGTGCTGCTAAGGTTACACAATTTCTCTGTTCCCCTAGTAGGTATGGGAGTTTTTGGTCGTCCTTCAAATTTTTGAATTCAGGGCATATTTTTGTGAATTTTGGGTAGAAATTCTCCCTGATGCCCTGATATTTTCCACAAGCTGTGAGGAAGTGCATCTCTGTCTCCACCACTCCCTGACTGCAGTGAGAGCATATCCTGTCCTCTCTTGTCAGCCAGGTCTGTCTGTGTCTGCCTTTTTCGATAGCCAGGCTATGCTCACTAAGTCTGTACATAGTCAAGGTTTTTCTCAATTTGCTATCTTTTACCGTGGTCAGGTATTCAGCCATGTTGTATTGTCTGTTTAGGGCCAAGTAGCAATTGAGTTTGTTTTGGGTTTTTGTTGTTTCTGCCCAATATGACAGATATTTTTCCTTTTGCTTAGTGACAATTGTGTTGGGTCGAGTTCTCTGTGCTACGATGTCACTGTCCTGGGGCTGGTTATTGTTAGTAGTGTTAGTAGTTACTTCACTGAGTCCCAGGACTAGTTGACTGAGGGTATTCTTCTTTATGATCCTCTCTTGGCATTTCAGGGCTTCGTAATTAAAGCAGTGGGGGTTGCTCATTTTTAGGTGTTTCCAAAGTTTGGTGGCTCTTTTTTGGATAGTAATTAATAGTGGATATTGGCCTAGTTCTGCCCTGCATGCATTATTTGCGGTTTTCCTTTGAGTCTGGAGGATACTTTTACAGAATTCTGCATGTAGGATCTCAATTGGATGTTTGTCCCATTTTGCAAATTCTTGTTGTGTTAGCGGTCCCCACACCTCACTGCCATAGAGTGCAATTGGTTCAATTACTGATTTAAAAATTTTGAGCCAAATGCCAATTGGGATTTCTATTTGGATTGATTTTTTAATGGCATAGAAAGCCCTTCTTGCTTTCTCTCTCAGTTCATTCACAGCCAGATGAAAATTTCCCGTAGAACTGATTTTTAAGCCCAAGTATGTGTAGTTAGTGGTTTGTTCAATTTTAGTTGTTCCTAGTGTGAAATTTATTCTGGGTCCCTGATGTCTGGATCTTTGCTGGAACACAAGGACTTTGGTTTTTTGGGGGTTTATTGTCAGGGCCCAGGTCTGACAGAACGACTCTAGCAGATCCAGGTTCTGCTGTAGACCCTCCGTAGTTGGTGACAGCAGAACCGGATCATCTGCATAGAGGAGGAATTTAACCTTGGATTCATATAGGGTGAGGCCGGGTGCTGTAGATTGTTCAAGTAGTTTTGCCAATTCATTTATGTAAATATTAAAGAGTGTCGGTGAGATGGGCGAGCCCTGCGTCACACCACGCCCCTGTGGGAAGTATTTTGTTTGTTTGTCTCCAATTTTAACTGCACATTTATTGTTTGTGTACATTGATTTAATTACATCATATGTTTTTCCCCCTACACCACTTTCAATAAGTTTCCAGAATAGACCGTCGTGCCAAATGGAATCAAAAGCCTTCTGGAAATCTATAAAGCAGGCAAAAATGTTGCTTTTGTTTTGATGAACATGTTTGTCAATTAGGGTCTGTAGGGTGAAGATATGATCCGATGTTCTATAGTTTGGTAGGAATCCAATTTGGCTTTTACTCAAGACGTTGTGCTCCTCAAGGAAGTTTATAAGTCTTTTGTTTATGATACAGAATACCTTCCCCAGGTTACTGTTTACACAGACGCCTCGATAGTTGTTTGGGTCAACTTTGTCTCCACTTTAGTATATGGGCATTGAGTCCTTTGTTCCAGATATCAGGGAAGTAACCGACACTCAGAACCAAGTTGAAGAGTTTTAGGATAGCCAATTTCATTTTATCGTCCGTGTGTTTAATCATTTCGCTTAGGATGCCATCTGCACCGCAAGCTTTTCCTGGTCGCAGGTCCTTGAGTTTTTCAAATAGCTCTTTTCCAGTTATTAGGGGGTCTAGCGGGTTTTGGTTATCTTTTATGGCCAATTCGAGCTTTTTCAGTTTTTTGCATATTTGATATTGCTCTGGGCTTAGTGTGTTTTTCTGGTATAATTTTTCAAAATGGTTTTCCCATGTGTCTCCGTTTTGAATGGCCAATTCGTCGTGTTGTTTTTTGTGTAATGTATTCCAGTTGTCCCAGAAACAATTAGAATCAATAGATCCCTCAATGGAGCTGAGTGTATTCTTAATCTACTGCTCTTTCTTGGTTCTGAGTGTGTTTTTGTATTGTGTTAGTGCCTGACAATAAGTAAGGCGTAATTCCTCATTTTCTGGCTGTCTGTGTTTTTGGTTTGATATTTTTCTGAGTTTTTTCCTCATGTTATGGCAATCGGAGTCAAACCATTTTTTATAGTTTTTTGTTTTGGGTTTGTTCTTGCGAACTTTCAAGTTTGACATTGATGCCAAATTATCAAAAATATTGTTTAGGTTATTCACCGACCGGTTTACACCTTCTTTATTGTGAGTGTATGTGTTTTCCAGAAAGGTGTCCAAGAGAGCTTGAGTTGATTGATTGCTAATTGCTTTCTGGTAGTTTTCCGTGCTGTTTTTGGCCCATCTGTAGGATTTTTTAATGTTGTACAGCTTACTGGGTTGTGTTTCTGTGTTGGTTGTTTCTGTCCTTTTAAGATATGCAGTAATTTGACTGTGATCTGACAGTGTTGTTTGTGGTTTGACTGTGAATGCTCTGAAAGAGGATGGGTCCAGATCCGTAATCATATAGTCTACGGTGCTGAAGCCAAGAGGTGAGCAATAGGTGGATCTTCCTAGGTAGTCTCCCATGAACCTACCATTGACAATGTACAGACCCAGGCTTCGACAGAGCTGCAGGAGCTGTTTTCCGTTAGCATTTGTCTGTTTGTCGCAGTTATGCCTGTGTGGATGGGAAGGGAGATCAAAGTGGCTATTCCCAAATATGTAATTATTCCCCTGATTATTGGTGAAGTCTGGTTCTTCGCCAGTTCTTGAGTTGAGGTCACCACAGATCAACACATTCCCCTGGGCCTGGAATTGGATAATCTCCCTCTCTATGTTGGAGAAGGTGTCCTCTTTGAAGTACGGGGATTCTGTCGGGGGGATATAGAGTGCGCAAATGAAAACATCTTTCATGCTAAAGATGATGCCCCTCTTAATTTTGAGCCATAAGTGGTTTTCGCCCTTTTTTATAAATTTAATGTAATTCCTAAGCTCTGCTTTAAGCCAAATCAGTATGCCTCCAGATTCTCTGCCCTGGGTTACTCCTGGCAGTTTATTGGAGGGGACCACCAGCTCTGTGTACCCAATGGGACAGCCAGTGGGCCCTTCTCCTCTACACCAGGTTTCCTGTAAAAAGATAATATCTAGATCTTTAATTTCATCTAGGAACTCTGGGGTCCCACTCTTCATGCCAAGCATAGAAGAACGTAGACCTTGGATATTCCAGGTTGAGATATATAAGGATTTCATGCTAAAATTGATCTTTTACTGTGATGGGTTAAAATATGATAAATAGTGATATGTGTTTGTCGTGTCTAAATGGGGAAAAAAGAACATTTCAATTGTCTATAAATGCTGAGGATAATTGGTTACAACTCTTTCTAACAACTAGTCCTTATTTTTTTCTGATCCATAAGGCGGGAGTAGATGCTGCTGTGCATCTGCATTATGTCTCTTAATGGATTGTCTCTGCCTCTGGTATTGCGTACGCCCTGGGCACCTCTCCCTCTGCCTGGCTGGGGGTGGTCCTGTTCCCCTGTAGGACAGGACTGGTGCAGGTCCGACATTGTTGTTGTGCGTGGGGATCCTCTCTGGTCCCGGTTGGTGTGGTGGTGGTCTCTGTAGTAGTCCTGGTCTGTATCCCGTTGGTCTTTGGTGATCGGGGGGGGGGGGGGTCCTCTTGGAATCTGGGTGTGGACCCGGTTAAAAGCGACGTCCTTCAGGGCCTTCGCAAAGACCGACATTCGCTTCCTGTGGATATGGACTTGGTCGTAAAGACATTCCACATCGCGGGTGGGGTGTTGGGCCAGGTGCACGTTATGTTTTAATTCACAGTCTCTTGCTATGCTTGCATTTATCTCATGGATTGTTTTGTTGTTGAAGTCTCTTCTCGGCAATAGTGTGGAAACAGTGATGCTAGTGTTTGGGAAGGTGTCGCTTGCCTTCTCAATCACTTCTCCGAGCGATGTTGCTACCCTTTTCTGCTGGGCCCTTAGGTCATTTGTGCCGGTGTGTATTATGTGTTGGGGGGAGCCTAATCGGGTTTTGGTCAGCCATTCTTGGGCTCTGTCTGTTGTTGGGCACCAGATCTTTTCTACTTTACGTCTAGGGAAGAGCCTTTTCTCCCAGAGGTATTTCCCATTTGAGTCTGAGTATTACGATGTCAGCCTTGTTGGTGTTTACTGGTTTGTGGCTTTCGTCTGGACTCACAGGTTGTGTGTTGGACTGGGGTGGTCGTGTCTGGTGTGTGCGTTCCTCTTGTGAGCGGCTCGGCTGTGGTTCCAAAGTGGTGGGGGCAGACTGGGCTTCAGTGTGCTGGTCGGTCTGTGTGGCTCCCCCTGTATTGTGGGTCTGCTGCTGTTGTTCAGTGTGAGTGTGCAGCTGCCCAGTCGGGCTCTGTACTGTCTTATCTCTAGCCTCTGGCTGCTGGGTTAATGCCGCTCTCTCTCCCCTGTGTCTCTTTGTCTTTCTGCAGCTCTTTCACCTGCTTCCCAAGTAAGTTCAGCTCCCTCCTGTGTCTCTCCCTCTCTTGTTTTTGTTCCTGTTTTATTGCTGAAATGATGTTTTCTTGGTCGGTTTTCAGTTTAAGGACCTCCTCTAAGTTTAACCAGCTGTGTCTCCAGCTGGTTAAATTTCTCCTTTAGTTGTACCGGGCTGTGGGACCTCAGGGTGTGTGCCTGGTCGGAGCTGGAGGGCTCACTCACTTCCTGGCTAGGCTGCTTTTCTCTTGGTGAGCTGGAGGTGGTAGGGGGAGAGAGTGTGGCTTTCTCCCTGATATTTCTGCTGGGGCTGGTCAAATGTACCATGGGGTTGTGGGGCCCCAGGGTGTGTGCCTGGTCAGAACTGTGTGGCTTGCTCACCTCCTGGCCGGGTTAATTTACTCCTGGTGAGCTGTAAGTGGTGGGGGGAGTGTGTGTGGCTTTTTCCCTGGTAGTTGCCCTGGGGCTGGTCCTTGCCTTCACAATTATTTCTCTCAGTTTCTGGAAGGCCGTTTCAAAGTCTTTGAGGTTGCCTTGCACCATTATTGTACCGTTTCTGTACATGTTGACCGTCGTGGTTTCACTATCAGGGTCCCCTGATTTCCTTATTTTCAGTTTAGACCCATTAGCGTTTTTTTCCTGCTTAACCCTGGGATAGTGTATGTTTATTGCTTTGACCCAAGCCGCTGACTGATCTGAGTAAAAAATGAGATTACTCATGTTCCCATTGTTGTACCAGTCAGCAAAAAGCGTTTCTGGCTTTGCTCTCAGCTGCTGTTGCTTGAGCGATTTTTTTGCATTTTTTTTTATGTTTGGGGGAAGCTGGAAGGGGTTGCTCTCAGTGTGCCACGGGAGCTGCTGCGGCTCCTCTGACTTATTTTTTGTAGAAATAGTAAAAATTATTGCTGACCTTAGAGTAAACTTTTCTGGGGCCCCGGGTTTGGTGTTTCCCTCTTCCTACTCGCGGACTTTCCCAGGCCCCGGACTCGCTCGCTCTCCAGGTTGTTTCGCGGTGCCTCCGGGCTGCTCCCCCTCTCTGACCCAGTGGTCCCTGGGCCTCGGCTCCCGGGTTCACCCTTCCCAGGCCCCGCACTCACTGTCCTGGTCTGCGTCTGTGAGCCGGTGCCTCCGGGCTGTTCCCCTCCCCCCTCAGAGGTCTCTGGGCCTCTGTTTCGGCCTGGCTCCTCAGGCCTTTCCCTGGCTTCAGGCTCCCTCCCCGGACTCTGTACTCACTGTCCTGGTCTGCTTCTGGGAGCCGGTGCCTCCGGGTTGCTCCCCTCCTCCTCGGAGGTCACTGGGCCTCTATCTTGGCCTGGCTCTTCGGGCCTTTCTCGGGCTTCGGGCTCTGTGTTGCGGCCGCCGCTCGCGCTCTGTGTTGGTGCCTTGCTCTCCCAGTTTTTCCCCGGGTTTATTCCTTTCCTTCTTCTGTCCCTTTGCTTTGTTTCTTTTTGTCTTTGTTTCTTTCTGCTGTTTTCCTCGGATTTTTTTTTTCTGTCGGGTCCTGTTTTTGGCGGTCTTTTCCTTCCGTACTTAACCTAAACTAACCTAAACTTAAACTTAAACTAAACTAAACTGAACTAACTTAACTAAAATTAAATTTAACTTTTAAACCTTTTAAAACTTGAAATGTAACTTTTTTTCCCCCCTCTAAATACTAAAAACACTAAAAAAAATTCAGCAGCCCATCTTCAGCGTGTCTCTCTCTGGCTCTCTCTCTATCTCTCTGGCTCTCTCGCTCTCTCTCTGGCTCTCTGTCTCTCTCTCTGGCTCTCAGTTCAGTTCAGTTCAAATGCTTTATTGGCATGAAAGTTTACAGAGAACCATATTGCCAAAGCTTACATAGCAAAAAGGTACAGTTTTCCAACATTCTGTAGGTGTCAATCGATTTGACATTTGTTGGGTATATACAATATTACTTTTAAACAATATTAATTTTAAACAGTCTTTCTACTTCATTTGGTACGTTCAATATTAATTTTAAACAGTCTTACTTTTAAACAGTCCTCAGGTTGTGACATGTTGTTACATATTTAGCCCCAAGGTATGGTCTGTCTCCTTCTCCTAGGACTAATCTCAATTTTGACAGATCATCCAATTCCTTGAAATCTGGGGTTGTTTGGCTTAGCTTGTTGAATAATATGTTTCTTGATGTGTTGAATTTTTCGCATTTTAGGAGGAAATGCATTTCTGTTTCAACCTCGCCAGCCAGACATTGATCGCATATTCTATTCTCTCTAGGCTGCCAGGATTTCTTGTATCTGCCTTTTTCAATTTTCAGTTGGTGGTCGCTTAGTCTGTACCTGGTGAGGGTCTGTCTCTGTTTTGTGTCTCTGATGGTCGTGAGGTAGTCTGCCAGTTTATATTCTCTTTTTAGGGCCCGTTAACATTCTAATCTGCTTTGGCTTTCGGTTATTTTGTTCCAATGTTCCAGGTAGGTTTCTTTGCATTTTTTAATGATTTGGTTCACTCGGATTGGTGTTTGGACGGCTGTGTTGGTCTGGGGCTGGTCAGGGTCCGGCTGAGTATTTAGTTTCAGTAGCAGCTGACTCAGGGGACTCTTTTCTGGGTTTAGCTCTTGGGTCTGAAAGGCTTTGAAATGAAGGGTGTCTGGGGAGCTAGATTTGAGGTGATTTAGGAAGTTTAGTGCTCGTTTTTGGATGTTTATTATCAGTGGGTATCTGCCTAGTTCGGCTCTGCATGCATTTGTTGGCGTTTTTCTTTGGGTGCGAAGGATGCTTCGGCAGAATTCTGCATGTAGGGCTTCTATTGTGTGTTTTTCCCATTTAGTGTAGCTTTGGTGATTTAGCGGGCCCCATACTTCACTACCGTACAGTGCAATGGGCAGGATTATGCTGTCAAAAATTTTGAGCCAGATTTTGATTGGGATTTGGATGTTGTAGAATTTTCTTTTTATTGCATATAGGGCTCTTCGGGCTTTTTCTTTTAGTGCATTCACTGCTATGCTGAAGCTCCCTGATGCTGTAATAGTTAGACCAAGGTAGGTGTAGCTCATAGTGTGTCCTATAGTGGTATCACTGAGGGTAAACTGGTATTTGTTTTCCTGACATCTGGGTCTTTTCTGAAAAATCATGATGTTGGTTTTCTTTAGATTTACTGTTAGAGCCCAATTTTGGCAGTATTTGTCGAGTAGGTCTAGTTGTTGCTGTAATCCCTGTTCTGTGGGAGACAGCAGAACCAGGTCGTCCGCATAGAACAGGGACTTTACTTCTCCATCCAGGAGACGGAGACCTGGTGACTCGCTTTGCTCCAGCATGTCTGCTAATTCATTTATGTATATGTTGAACAGGGTCGGGCTCAAATTGCAGCCCTGCCGGACGCCTCTTCTCTGGGTGAAGAAATCGGTGCGTTTGTCTCCAATTTTGACCCCGCATTTGTTTTTCAGATACATTGATTTAATAAGGTCATAGACTTTGCCCCCTATTCCACACTGAAGAAGTTTATAATAGAGCCCTTCGTGCCATATAGAGTCAAAGGCTTTCTTGAAGTCGATGAAACAGGCGAATATTTTCCCATTTTTTGTTTGGTGTTTATGTTTTTCAATGAGGGTGTGAAGGGTATAGATATGGTCGGCGGTGCGGTGTTTTGGAAGAAAGCCTATTTGGTTTTTTCTGAGGATATTATGTTTGTTAAGAAAATCAAGTAATCTATTTAGAATACTGCAGAATAACTTCCCTAGACAACTGTTGACACAGATGCCGCGGTAGTTATTTGGGTCTGATTTGTTTCCACTTTTATATATGGGGGAGATTAGTCCTTGGCACCAGATATCGGGAAAACAGCCTGAGCGTAATATGATGTTGAATAGTTTGAGTATCGCACCCTGCATCTCCATATTGCTGAACTTTAGCATTTCATTTTTGATGTTGTCTGGGCCACAGGCTTTCTTTAGGTGGAGAGATTTTGTTTTTGTGGCCAGTTCTTTCCATGTGATTGGGGAGTCTAGAGGGTTTTGGTTGTCTTTAATTGTTGCTTCTAATGTGTGGAGTTTTTCTGTGACCTGATGTTGACTTGGGTTTGTTTTGTTTTTTGGGATGTCTTTGTAGAGGTTTTCAAAATGTGTTCTCCAGATGTCGCCATCTTGGATTGGTAATGCTTGCAATTGTGTTGTACTCAGGTTATTCCACATTTCCCAGAATTGTTTTGGATTGGTGGAGTTTTCAATTTCTTCGAGTATTTTGTGGGTATAGTTTTGTGTTTTGTTCCTAATGGTGTGTTTATATCTTTTGAGGGTTTCATTGTATCTAGTACGTAGGCCCGGATTGTTTGGTTGCCGATGCTTTTGGTTTGATATTTTTCTCAGGTCTTTTCTGGCATTTTTGCATTCGTGGTCAAACCATTTCATATTTTTATTTTGTCTTTTGTGATGCTTCCTCTTCTGTTTCACGAGGTCGGCTTTTACAGCTGCCTCATGGAAGATCATATTTATATCCTCTATGGCCGTGTTTACACCATCTCTGGTGATCTCATATAGATTTTCTTTAAATTTTGAAATTTTACTTGTGAGATCAGGTGAATTTAGTGCTGTGATGAATTTATCTCCACTGTCTGGGGCCCATCTGTATGTCTGGTTTATTTTATGTAGCTTACTGTGTTCCTTTTTTGTGTCTGTAGTTTGGGCAGAAAGTTTAAGGTACACATTTATTTGGTTATGGTCTGAGAGGGGGGATTGCTGCCTGACAGTGAATGCGTTGATATCGCAGGGGTCCAGGTCAGTGATTGTATAGTCCACCACTCCACCACACTAGACCCAAGAGTTGAGGAGTATGTGAGTCTCCCTAGGGAGTCCCCTCTGAACCTACCATTAACTATGTACAGGCCTAAGGCTCGGCAGAGTTGCACTACCTCCCTACCGCTTTTATTTATTTCACGATCAAGGTTGTTCCGATTTGCGATGGCTGGTGTGACATCTAAAGGGGTCTGGCCAAACACATGGTTGTTTCCCTGTGGGTCTATGAAGTCAGGTTCACAACCGGTCCTTGCATTTAGGTCCCCA
Source organism: Somniosus microcephalus (assembly GCF_052327205.1). Lineage (NCBI taxonomy): Eukaryota > Metazoa > Chordata > Chondrichthyes > Squaliformes > Somniosidae > Somniosus > Somniosus microcephalus. The sequence continues at coordinate 72,736,544 of NW_028225180.1, forward strand.
CATATTATCACCTTTCCTTGGGCCTGGAAATGGCTGATTTCCATGTGGAGAGTATCAAATAACTCCTCTTCGAAATATGGCGAATCTATTGGAGGTATGTAGATCGCACATAAGTAAACATCTTTTTTTGCTATTCCTATATTTTTATCTAGTTTTAGCCATACGTGTGATTTCCCCTGTTTTACCGGTGAGATGTGTTTGTCCAGTTCTCCCTTATACCACACCAATATTCCCCCGGAGGTTCTGCCCTTGCGTGTTTTAGTGTTCTTTACTGAGGGCACAATGATTTCATGGTACATTGGAGGACAGTGGGTCGGCATGTCCTTTTGGCACCATGTTTCTGTTAACACAATTATATCAATGTCTTTTATAGCTTTTAGGAATTCAGGGTCTGTACTCTTCATCCCAAAAGTTGAGGAGCGCAGGCCCTGGATATTCCAGCAGCTTATGTGGAAAGAACGCATTTATATAGTTCAATAAAACGAAATAAAATGGACCTATTTTGTGGGATGAGTGTGGAAACACTATTTTCTATAATGCTAAGTGATGATTTAGTATAAATTTCATGAGGCATGCACATATATCTATCTAGTAATAGTAATAATACTGATAAGATAACAATAATGATAATGATAAATAACAATATTAATAATTTCTCCGGCTTTCTATCAGGCTGTTCAGCAACGTCATGATCTTTCTCAGTTCTTGGTCTACAGTCTGTGGTCTAGAGGGGGGTCTTGGGTCAGGTATAAAAGCACGGTTCTGTTGTCGGTTTTGTAAAGGGGGGTGGGGGACATTGGTGGTCCTGTTTGGGCTCCCAATGGTAGGGGGGTGGGAGGGCTGCGTCTTTTGGCAGTGTTTATGAGGTTTCTTGCGAAGACCCACATCCGCTGTTTGAGTAGATGTATTTCGTCACCTCTCTCTCTCTCTCTGGCTCTCTCTCTCTCTGGCTCTCTCTCTCTCTGGCGCTCTCTCTCTCTGGCGCTCTCTCTCTCTCTGGCGCTCTCTCTCTCTCTCTGGCGCTCTCTCTCTCTCTCTGGCGCTCTCTCTCTCTGGCGCTCTCTCTCTCTGGCGCTCTCTCTCTCTCTCTGGCGCTCTCTCTCTCTCTGGCGCTCTCTCTCTCTGGCGCTCTCTCTCTCTCTGGCGCTCTCTCTCTCTCTGGCGCTCTCTCTCTCTCTGGCGCTCTCTCTCTCTGGCGCTCTCTCTCTCTGGCGCTCTCTCTCTCTCTCTGGCGCTCTCTCTCTCTGGCGCTCTCTCTCTCTGGCGCTCTCTCTCTCTCTGGCGCTCTCTCTCTCTCTCTGGCGCTCTCTCTCTCTCTGGCGCTCTCTCTCTCTCTCTGGCGCTCTCTCTCTCTCTGGCGCTCTCTCTCTCTCTCTGGCGCTCTCTCTCTCTCTGGCGCTCTCTCTCTCTCTGGCGCTCTCTCTCTCTGGCGCTCTCTCTCTCTGGCGCTCTCTCTCTCTCTGGCGCTCTCTCTCTCTCTGGCGCTCTCTCTCTCTCTGGCGCTCTCTCTCTCTCTGGCGCTCTCTCTCTCTCTGGCGCTCTCTCTCTCGCTGGCGCTCTCTCTCTCTCTGGCGCTCTCTCTCTCTGGCGCTCTCTCTCTCTGGCGCTCTCTCTGGCGCTCTCTCTCTCTGGCGCTCTCTCTGGCGCTCTCTCTCTCTGGCGCTCTCTCTGGCGCTCTCTCTCTGGCGCTCTCTCTGGCGCTCTCTCTCTCTGGCGCTCTGGCGCTCTCTCTCTGGCGCGCTCTCTCTCTCTGGCGCGCTCTCTCTCTCTGGCGCGCGCTCTCTCTCTCTGGCGCTCTCTCTCTCTGGCGCTCTCTCTCTCTGGCGCTCTCTCTCTCTGGCGCTCTCTCTGGCGCTCTCTCTCTCTGGCGCTCTGGCGCGCTCTCTCTCTCTGGCGCGCTCTCTCTCTCTGGCGCTCTCTCTCTCTCTGGCGCTCTCTCTCTCTCTCTCTGGCGCTCTCTCTCTCTCTGGCGCTCTGGCGCGCTCTCTCTCTCTGGCGCGCTCTCTCTCTCTCTGGCGCTCTCTCTCTCTCTGGCGCTCTCTCTCTCTCTCTCTGGCGCTCTCTCTCTCTCTGGCGCTCTCTCTCTCTCTCTCTGGCGCTCTCTCTCTCTCTGGCGCTCTCTCTCTCTCTGTCTCTCTCTGTCTCTCTCTGTCTCTCTCTCTCTCTCTCTCTCTGTCTCTCTGGCGCTCTCTCTCTCTCTGGCGCTCTCTCTCTCTCTCTGGCGCGCTCTCTCTCTCTCTGGCGCTCTCTCTCTCTCTGGCGCTCTCTCTCTCTCTGGCGCTCTCTCTCTCTCTGGCGCTCTCTCTCTCTCTGGCGCTCTCTCTCTCTCTGGCGCTCTCTCTCTCTCTGGCGCTCTCCTGTCTCTGTCTCTCTCTCTCTCTCTCTCTCTCTCTCTCTCTCTCTCTCTCTCTGTCTCTCTCTCTCTCTCTGACAGATTAGGTCATTGTTGGTGATATTGCTGCGGCTGATGGGATCAAACGGAATCCAGTGTTATGATCAACAATAAAAGGGAGTGCTGGCGGGAATGTAACTGGGAAATGAACTCTACAGATCACAGTCAAACATTGGTGTCTCCATGGTGATGGTGGAAAACATGAAGAGTGGGTTAATCCTTCACGGATCAAAAGTACCACTTCCAAAAAAAAAATTAAATATTTCTTGGCTACAGTTTGAGGGTGACGTCAGTGAGATGGAATATTTAATCCAGTGCCAAGGCTTCTAAACTCCCTTTAATTCACTGTAAAGCAGCCCGCAACAAAACTCTGGGAAACTGAGAATAAACCGGGTGTTAAACCTGTGCTTCATAAACAGAGTCTTGAACGCTGGGATTCCAGGCAGAATATACCGACTGGACTGTCCCTCAAGTGGCTGACTGGGATCCCACAAACTGCTGTTCCCCCAGAGGCATCTTCTCGCTCTCTGGGGGAGGGGGGCTGATTTAGAGCCAGAGAGCGAGGGGAGAGACCCCCCCTCTAAATAAATCACCCGACTCCCCCAGAGAGCGAGGGGAGAGACCCCTAAATAAATGACCCGACTCCCCGAGAGCAAGGGGAGAGACCCCCCCCCCTAAATAAATCACCCGACTCCCCCAGAGAGCGAGAGGGAGAGACCCCGAAATAAATCACCCGACTCCCCAGAGAGCGAGGGGGAGAGACCCCTAAATAAATCACCCGACTCCCCCAGAGTGTGAGGGGAGAGACCCCTAAATAAATCACCCGACTCCCCCAGAGTGTGAGGGGGGAGACCCCTAAATAAATCACCCTACTCCCCCAGAGAGCGAGAGGGAGAGACCCCTAAATAAATCACCCGACTCCCCCAGAGAGCGAGGGGGAGACGCCCCTAAATAAATCACCCGACTCCCCAGAGAGCGAGGGGGAGAGAGACCCCTAAATAAATCACCCGACTCCCCAGAGAGCGAGGGGGAGAGAGACCCATAAATAAATCGCCCGACTCCCCCAGAGAGCGAGGGGGAGACGCCCCTAAATAAATCACCTGACTCCCCAGAGAGCGAGGGGGAGACGCCCCTAAATAAATCACCCGACTCCCCCAGAGAGCGAGGGGGGAGACCCCCCCCCAAATAAATCGCCCGACTCCCCCAGAGAGCGAGGGGGAGAGACCCCCCCCCCCCCCAAATAAATCACCCGACTCCCCAGAGAGCGAGGGGGAGAGAGACCCATAAATAAATCGCCCGACTCCCCCAGAGAGCAAGGGGGAGAGACCCCTAAATAAATCACCCGACTCCCCCAGAGAGCGAGGGGGAGAGACCCCTAAATAAATCACCCGACTCCCCCAGAGAGCGAGGGGTGAGACCCCTAAATAAATCACCCTACTCCCCCAGAGAGCGAGAGGGAGAGACCCCTAAATAAATCACCCGACTCCCCCAGAGAGCGAGGGGGGAGAGACTCCTAAATAAATCACCCGACTCCCCAGAGAGCGAGGGGGAGAGAGACCCCTAAATAAATCACCCGACTCCCCGAGAGCGAGGGGGAGAGACCCCTAAATAAATCACCCGACTCCCCGAGAGCGAGGGGGAGAGACCCCTAAATAAATCACCCGACTCCCCAGAGAGCGAGGGGGAGAGACCCCTAAATAAATCACCCGACTCCCCCAGAGAGCGAGGGGAGAGACCCCTAAATAAATCACCCGACTCCCCCAGAGAGCGAGGGGTGAGAGACCCCTAAATAAATCACCCTACTCCCCCAGAGAGCGAGAGGGAGAGACCCCTAAATAAATCACCCGACTCCCCCAGAGAGCGAGGGGGAGAGACTCCTAAATAAATCACCCGACTCCCCAGAGAGCGAGGGGGAGAGAGACCCCTAAATAAATCACCCGACTCCCCGAGAGCGAGGGGGAGAGACCCCTAAATAAATCACCCGACTCCCCGAGAGCGAGGGGGAGAGACCCCTAAATAAATCACCCGACTCCCCAGAGAGCGAGGGGGAGAGACCCCTAAATAAATCACCCGACTCCCCCAGAGAGCGAGGGGAGAGACGCCCCTAAATAAATCATCCGACTCCCCAGAGAGCGAGAGGGAGAGACCCCTAAATAAATCACCCGACTCCCCGAGAGCGAGGGGGAGAGACCCCTAAATAAATCACCCGACTCCCCGAGAGCGAGGGGGCGAGACCCCTAAATAAATCACCCGACTCCCCCAGAGAGCGAGGGGAGAGACGCCCCTAAATAAATCACCCGACTCCCCGAGAGCGAGGGGGAGAGACCCCTAAATAAATCACCCGACTCCCCGAGAGCGAGGGGAGAGAGACTCCTAAATAAATCACCCGACTCCCCCAGAGAGCGAGAGGGAGAGACCCCTAAATAAATCACCCGACTCCCCCAGAGTGTGAGGGGGAGAGACCCCTAAATAAATCACCCGACTCCCCCAGAGAGCGAGGGGTGAGACCCCTAAATAAATCACCCGACTCCCCGAGAGCGAGGGGAGAGAGACTCCTAAATAAATCATCCGACTCCCCCAGAGAGCGAGGGGTGAGACCCCTAAATAAATCACCCGACTCCCCCAGAGAGCGAGGGGAGAGACTCCTAAATAAATCACCCGACTCCCCCAGAGTGTGAGGGGGGAGAGACCCCTAAATAAATCACCCGACTCCCCCAGAGAGCGAGGGGAGAGACCCCTAAATAAATGACCCGACTCCCCCAGAGTGTGAGGGGGGAGACCCCTAAATAAATCACCCGACTCCCCGAGAGTGTGAGGGGGAGAGACCCCTAAATAAATCACCCGACTCCCCCAGAGAGCGAGGGGGAGACGCCCCTAAATAAATCACCTGACTCCCCCAGAGAGCGAGGGGGAGAGACCCCTAAATAAATCATCCGACTCCCCCAGAGAGCGAGGGGAGAGACCCCTAAATAAATCACCCGACTCCCCCAGAGTGTGAGGGGAGAGACCCCTAAATAAATCACCCGACTCCCCAGAGAGCGAGGGGAGAGACCCCTAAATAAATCATCCGACTCCCCAGAGAGCGAGGGGAGAGACCCCTAAATAAATCATCCGACTCCCCCAGAGAGCGAGGGGGAGAGATCCCTAAATAAATCACCCGACTCCCCGAGAGCGAGGGGGAGAGACCCCTAAATAAATCACCCGACTCCCCCAGAGTGTGAGGGGAGAGACCCCTAAATAAATCACCCGACTCCCCAGAGAGCGAGGGGGAGAGAGACCCCTAAATAAATCACCTGACTCCCCGAGAGCGAGGGGGAGAGACCCCTAAATAAATCACCCGACTCCCCGAGAGCGAGGGGGAGAGACCCCTAAATAAATCACCCGACTCCCCAGAGAGCGAGGGGGAGAGACCCCTAAATAAATCACCCGACTCCCCCAGAGAGCGAGGGGAGAGACGCCCCTAAATAAATCATCCGACTCCCCAGAGAGCGAGAGGGAGAGACCCCTAAATAAATCACCCGACTCCCCGAGAGCGAGGGGGAGAGACCCCTAAATAAATCATCCGACTCCCCAGAGAGCGAGGGGGAGAGACCCCTAAATAAATCACCCGACTCCCCGAGAGCGAGGGGGAGAGACCCCTAAATAAATCACCCGACTCCCCGAGAGCGAGGGGGCGAGACCCCTCAATAAATCACCCGACTCCCCCAGAGAGCGAGGGGAGAGACGCCCCTAAATAAATCACCCGACTCCCCGAGAGCGAGGGGGAGAGACCCCTAAATAAATCACCCGACTCCCCGAGAGCGAGGGGTGAGACCCCTAAATAAATCACCCGACTCCCCCAGAGTGTGAGGGGTGAGACCCCTAAATAAATCACCCGACTCCCCCAGAGAGCGAGGGGAGAGACGCCCCTAAATAAATCACCCGACTCCCCGAGAGCGAGGGGGAGAGACCCCTAAATAAATCACCCGACTCCCCGAGAGCGAGGGGTGAGACCCCTAAATAAATCACCCGACTCCCCCAGAGAGCGAGGGGTGAGACCCCTAAATAAATCACCCGACTCCCCGAGAGCGAGGGGAGAGAGACTCCTAAATAAATCATCCGACTCCCCCAGAGAGCGAGGGGAGAGACTCCTAAATAAATCACCCGACTCCCCCAGAGTGTGAGGGGGGAGAGACCCCTAAATAAATCACCCGACTCCCCCAGAGTGTGAGGGGGGAGAGACCCCTAAATAAATCACCCGACTCCCCCAGAGAGCGAGGGGAGAGACCCCTAAATAAATGACCCGACTCCCCCAGAGTGTGAGGGGGGAGAGACCCCTAAATAAATCACCCGACTCCCCCAGAGTGTGAGGGGGGAGAGACCCCTAAATAAATCATCCGACTCCCCCAGAGAGCGAGGGGTGAGACCCCTAAATAAATCACCCGACTCCCCCAGAGTGTGAGGGGGGAGAGACCCCTAAATAAATCACCCGACTCCCCCAGAGAGCGAGGGGGGAGAGACCCCTAAATAAATCACCCGACTCCCCCAGAGTGTGAGGGGGGAGAGACCCCTAAATAAATCATCCGACTCCCCCAGAGAGCGAGAGGGAGAGACCCCTAAATAAATCACCCGACTCCCCCAGAGAGCGAGGGGTGAGACCCCTAAATAAATCACCCGACTCCCCCAGAGTGTGAGGGGGGAGAGACCCCTAAATAAATCACCCGACTCCCCCAAAGTGTGAGGGGGAGAGACCCCTACATAAATCACCCGACTCCCCCAGAGTGTGAGGGGGAGAGACCCCTAAATAAATCACCCGACTCCCCCAGAGAGCGAGGGGGAGAGACCCCTAAATAAATCACCCGACTCCCCCAGAGTGTGAGGGGGGAGAGACCCCTAAATAAATCACCCGACTCCCCCAGAGAGCGAGAGGAGAGACCCCTAAATAAATGACCCGACTCCCCCAGAGAGCGAGGGGGAGAGACCCCTAAATAAATCACCCGACTCCCCAGAGAGCGAGGGGAGAGACCCCTAAATAAATCACCCGACTCCCCCAGAGTGTGAGGGGAGAGACGCCCCTAAATAAATCACCCGACTCCCCAGAGAGCGAGGGGAGAGACCCCTAAATAAATCACCCGACTCCCCCAGAGTGTGAGGGGAGAGACCCCTAAATAAATCACCCGACTCCCCGAGAGTGTGAGGGGGAGAGACCCCTAAATAAATCACCCGACTCCCCGAGAGCGAGGGGGAGAGACCCCTAAATAAATCACCTGACTCCCCCAGAGAGCGAGGGGGAGAGACCCCTAAATAAATCATCCGACTCCCCCAGAGAGCGAGGGGAGAGACCCCTAAATAAATCACCCGACTCCCCCAGAGTGTGAGGGGAGAGACCCCTAAATAAATCACCCGACTCCCCAGAGAGCGAGGGGAGAGACCCCTAAATAAATCATCCGACTCCCCAGAGAGCGAGGGGAGAGACCCCTAAATAAATCATCCGACTCCCCCAGAGAGCGAGGGGGAGAGACCCCTAAATAAATCACCCGACTCCCCGAGAGCGAGGGGGAGAGACCCCTAAATAAATCACCCGACTCCCCCAGAGTGTGAGGGGGGAGAGACCCCTAAATAAATCATCCGACTCCCCCAGAGAGCGAGGGGAGAGACCCCTAAATAAATCATCCGACTCCCCCAGAGAGCGAGGGGAGAGACCCCTAAATAAATCATCCGACTCCCCCAGAGAGCGAGGGGGAGAGACCCCTAAATAAATCACCCGACTCCCCCAGAGTGTGAGGGGAGAGACCCCTAAATAAATCATCCGACTCCCCCAGAGAGCGAGGGGGAGAGACCCCTAAATAAATCACCCGACTCCCCGAGAGCGAGGGGGAGAGACCCCTAAATAAATCACCCGACTCCCCCAGAGTGTGAGGGGGGAGAGACCCCTAAATAAATCATCCGACTCCCCCAGAGAGCGAGGGGAGAGACCCCTAAATAAATCATCCGACTCCCCCAGAGAGCGAGGGGAGAGACCCCTAAATAAATCATCCGACTCCCCCAGAGAGCGAGGGGGAGAGACCCCTAAATAAATCATCCGACTCCCCGAGAGCGAGGGGGAGAGACCCCTAAATAAATCACCCGACTCCCCCAGAGTGTGAGGGGAGAGACCCCTAAATAAATCACCTGACTCCCCAGAGAGCGAGGGGGAGAGACCCCTAAATAAATGACCCGACTCCCCCAGAGTGTGAGGGGAGAGACCCCTAAATAAATTACCTGACTCCCCAGAGTGTGAGGGGGAGAGACCCCTAAATAAATGACCCGACTCCCCAGAGCGAGGGGGAGAGACCCCTAAATAAATCACCTGACTCCCCCAGAGAGCGAGGGGGGAAGAGACCCCTAAATAAATCACCCGGCCCCGCGTGGTGTGAGGGGTTGTCTCTCCCCCTCCCTCATGCTCTGCGTCAGTGTTCCCTGTAATTTTTGGGGGGAGGGGTGGGGGGCAGTCTGTTCAAAATGGCGCGCCCTGGCAGTTTTTCCATTCAAAACCGGCTGTGAGGGACCTGCTGAGGGCCTCGGGGCCGCGCAGCTTAAAGAGGGTACGGGACTCTGCGTGTAGCTATGCAGATGGGGGCCGTTGGGCCTATCTGCCGCTCATCGCCTCACTGTCTGCTGTTTCCTCTCTCCAGCTGGCCTATTGCATCGTGCAATTCCTCGAGAAGGACGCAACGCTGACCGAGCCGGTGAGTACCGCAAGTCTAATGCCTTGTTCTGCTTTTTCTATTGTGGATCTTGCATAGAAGCATAGAAGATAGGAGCAGGAGTAGGCCATTTGGCCCCTCGAGCCTGCTCCGCCATTTAATGAGATCATGGCTGATCATCCAAATTCAGTACCCTGTCCCTGCCTTCTCCCCATATCCCTTGATCCCTTTAGCCTTAAGAAATATATCTGACTCCTTCTTGAATATATTTAATGAATTGGCCTCAACTGCCTTTTGTGGTAGAGAATTCCACAGGTTCACCACTCTCTAGGTGAAGAAATTCCTCCTCATCTCAGTCCTAAATGACTTACCCCTTATCCTTAGACTGTGACCCCTGGTTCTGGACTCCCCCGCCATCGGGAACATCCTTCCTGCATCTAGTCTGTCTAGTCCTGTTAGAATTTTATAAGTTTCAATGCGATCCCCTCTCATTCTTCTAAACTCTAGCAAATATAAGCCTAATCGACCCAATCTCTCTTCATACGTCATTCCTGCCAACCCAGGTATAAGTCTGGTGAATCTTCACTGCACTCCCTCCATGGCAAGAACATCCTTCCTCAGATAAGGCAACCAAAACTGCACACAATACTCAAGATGTGGTCTCACCAAGGCCCTGTGCAACTGCAGCAAGACATCCTTGTTCCTGTGCTCGAACCCTCTCGCTATGAAGGCCAACATACCATTTCCCTTCTTAACCACCTGTTGCACCTGCATGCTTACCTTCAGCGACTGGTGCACAAGGACACCCAGGTCTCGTTGCACTTCCCCTTCTCCCAATCTATTGCCGTTCAGATAATAATCTGCCTTCCTGTTTTTGCCACCAAAGTGGATAACCTCGCATTTATCCACATTATACTGCATCTGCCCAATCACCCAACCTGTCAAAATCATACTGGAGTTTCTCTGCATCCTCCTCACAGCACACACGCCCCCCCCAGCTTTGTGTCGTCTGCAAACTTGGAGATATTACATATAGTTCCATCGTCTAGATCATTAATAAATATTGTGAATAGCTGGGGTCCTAGCACCGATCCCTGCGGTACCCCACTAGTCACTGCCTGCCACAAGGAAAAAGACCCGTTTATTCCAACTCTTTGCTTCCTGTCTGCCAACCAGTTCTCTATCCAAGTCAGTACCTTACCCCCAATCCCATGTGCTTTAACTTTGCACGCCAATCTCTTATGCGGGACCTTATCGAAAGCCTTCTGAAAGTCCAAATACACCACATCCACTGGTTCTCCCTTATCTATTCTACCAGTTACATCCTCAGAAAATTCCAGTAGATTAGTCGAGCACGATTTACCTTTTGTAAATCCATGTTAACTTTGTCCGATCCTGTCACTGTTTTCCAAGTGCTCTGCTATTACATCTTTTATAATGGACTCTAGCATTTTCCCCACTACCGCTGTCAGGCCAGTCTGTAATTCCCTGTTTTCGCTCTACCACCTATTTTGAATAGTGGGGTTACATTAGCTACCCTCCAATCCATTGGAACTGTTCAGAGTCTATCGAATTTTGGAAGATGACCAGCAATGCATCTACTATTTCTAAGGCCACTTCCTTAAGTACCCTAGGATGTAGATTATCAGGCCCTGGGGATTTATTGGCCTTCAATCCCGTCAATTTCCCTAACACCATTTCCCTACAAATACTGATTTCATTCAGTTCCTCCCTCTCATTAGACCCTATGTTCCCTGACATCTCTGGGAGGTTATTGGTATCCTCCTTTGTGAAGACAGAACATAAATATAGGAAACTTTTTTTTATCCGGCACGGATGGGACCGACGTGGTGCCGGTTCATCAAAAATTCCGGATAACCGAACGCTATAGTAAAAGATAGGGAGAGCTGACAGCTCCGTATAAAGCAACAAACCCTGTTGCTTAGCAACAACTGTAGAACAATGAACACAAGTTTCAAGCGTCTCTGTAGCTTAGCAACAGCTGCAGCCACACCCTTGCGCAGCACAGATGGAAGAAGGCAAATACCAATATGAAGTAAAACCTACTCCTGAATTTTGCCGGTTAACCGAGATTTCCGGTTATTTAGGTGCCGGTAAATCGAAAGTTTCCTGTATGTATTTAATTGGTTTGCCATTTCTTTGTTCCCCATTATGAATTCCCCTGATTCTGACTGCAAGGGACCTACGCTTGACTTCACAAATCTTTTTCTCTTCACATCACATATCTATAGAAGCTTTTACAGTCAGTTTTTATGTTCCCTGAAAGCTTACTCTCATATTCTATTTTCCCCTTCTTAATTAATCCCTTTGTCCTCTTTTGCTGAATCCTAAACTGCTCCCAATCCTCAAGTTTGCTGCTTTTTCTGGCCAATTTATATGTCCTCTCCTTGGATCTTATTCTATCCCTAATTTCCCTAACTGCAGCAGCGAGTTAGCTCAGGATTTACGATATACAGCGATTGTAAGAGAGAGCGAGAGACTGGCTCTTGCTCCCGCCCTCACTCCCAGTCCGAGACCGATAGTGAGATGCCATTTAAAACAAAGCAAACCAAGAACTGGTGTTCACCAGACAAAGGTCTTTACAATTTTGAAGGGGTTCGACAGAAGTGAGATGAAGAGGGGTGGGAGGAGGCTCGTGTGGAGCATAAACACTGGCATGGACCATTTGGGCAGAATGGCCCGTTTCTGTGCCGTACACCAGTGTGCCTGTACAGAGAGGCTGTGTAAGATGTATATACAGCATTGGAGTAGTGATGTGGGTGAATGTTGGCAGCGAATAGCAGGAGCACCAGCCTGGAGCTGTTCGGCCAGGAGAGGCACGCCCGCCTGGAGCTGTTCGGCCAGGAGAGGCACGCCTGCCTGGAGCTGTTCGGCCAGGAGAGGCACGCCCACCTGGAGCTGTTCGGCCAGGAGCGGCGCTCCCACCTCGAAGTGCGCGACTAACCGAAGTGTCTTTGTTTTTGGACAGGTTCTTCGAGGGCTGCTGAAATTCTGGCCTAAAACATGTACACAGAAAGAGGTAAATGTTCCACTCACTGATGCCCGTGGCATTGCTCGCAGTTCAGGAGCGGGGATGACGGTCGTTCCACGGGGCGGGGGGTGGCGGAGGAGCTCTCACGTGGAGTCACGGCTCCTGTGCTTTTCCTTCTTTGAAACGGTAACGTCATTATAAACTCCTAATTCACCAAAGCCGTTCAAAGATGACATCTATTTTACTCTTTCTCTGTCCCGCGTGCTCTCTCTCTCTCTCTCTCTCTCTGCCCCGTGCACGCGCGCTCTCTCTCTCTGGGCCCCCGCCCTCCCCCTCTCTGGGCCCCCTCCCTGTCTCTCTCCCTTTTCCCCCCCCCCCCAACCCCCGTTTGTGGGTTCGAGTCCCACTCCAGAGACCTGAGCCCATAATCGAGGCCGACACTCCCAGTGCAGTACTGAGGGAGCGCCGCACTGTCGGAGGGACGGTACTGAGGGAGCGCCGCACTGTCGGAGGGGGCGGTACTGAGGGAGCGCCGCACTGTCGGAGGGACGGTACTGAGGGAGCGCCGCACTGTCGGAGGGGGCGGTACTGAGGGAGCGCCGCACTGTCGGAGGGGGCGGTACTGAGGGAGCGCCGCACTGTCGGAGGGGCGGTACTGAGGGAGTGTCGGAGGGGCGGTACTGAGGGAGCGCCGCACTGTCGGAGGGGCAGTACTGAGGGAGCGCTGCACTGTCGGAGGGGGCGGTACTGAGGGAGCGCCGCACTGTCGGAGGGGGCGGTACTGAGGGAGCGCCGCACTGTCGGAGGGGCAGTACTGAGGGAGCGCCGCACTGTCGGAGGGGCGGTACTGAGGGAGCGCTGCACTGTCGGAGGGGGCGGTACTGAGGGAGCGCCGCACTGTCGGAGGGGGCGGTACTGAGGGAGCGCCGCACTGTCGGAGGGGTGGTACTGAGGGAGCGCCGCACTGTCGGAGGGGGCGGTACTGAGGGAGCGCCGTACTGTCGGAGGGGCGATACTGAGGGAGCGCCGCACTGTCAGAGGGGCAGTACTGAGGGAGCGCCGCACTGTCGGAGGGGCAGTACTGAGGGAGCGCCGCACTGTCGGAGGGGCGGTACTGATGGAGCGCCGCACTGTCGGAGGGGCAGTACTGACACAGTAAAACAGTTCAACGTCCCAAGGCGCTTCACAGGAGCGATTATCAGACAAAACCTGACACTGAGCCACATAAGGAGATATTAGGGCAGGTGACCAAAAGCCTGGTCAAAGAGGTTGGTTTTAAGGATCGTCTTAAAGGAGGAGAGAGAGGTGGAGAGGTTTCGGGAGGGAATTCCAGACTTAGGGCCCAGGCAGCTGGAGGCACGGCCGCCAATGGTGAGGGATGCACCAGAATTGGAGGAGTGCAGAGATCAGAGGGTTGTAGGGCTGTAGAAGGATACAGAGATAGGGAGACGCGAGGCCATGGAGGGACTTAACACGAGGATGAGAATTTTAAATTTGAGGCATTGTCAGACCGGTCAATGTAGGCCAGCGAGCACAGGGGGTGATGGGTGAACGGGACTTGGTGCGAGTTAGGACAGGGGGTGATGGGTGAACGGGACTCGGTGCGAGTTAGGACACGGGGGCAGCGAGCACAGGGGGTGATGGGTGAACGGGACTCGGTGCGAGTTAGGACACGGGGCAGTGAGCACAGGGGGTGATGGGTGAACGGGACTCGGTGCGAGTTAGGACACGGGGCAGTGAGCACAGGGGGTGATGGGTGAACGGGACTCGGTGCGAGTTAGGACACGGGGCAGTGAGCACGGGGGGTGATGGGTGAACGGGACTCGGTGCGAGTTAGGACACGGGGCAGTGAGCACAGGGGGTGATGGGTGGACGGGACGCGGTGCGAGTTAGGACACGGGGGCAGCGAGCACAGGGGGTGATGGGTGAACGGGACTCGGTGCGAGTTAGGACACGGGGGCAGCGAGCACAGGGGGTGATGGGTGAACGGGACTCGGTGCGAGTTAGGACACGGGGCAGTGAGCACGGGGTGATGGGTGAACGGGACTCGGTGCGAGTTAGGACACGGGGCAGTGAGCACGGGGTGATGGGTGAACGGGACTCGGTGCGAGTTAGGACACGGGGCAGTGAGCACGGGGTGATGGGTGAACGGGACTCGGTGCGAGTTAGGACACGGGGCAGTGAGCACGGGGTGATGGGTGAACGGGACTCGGTGCGAGTTAGGACACGGGGCAGTGAGCACGGGGTGATGGGTGAACGGGACTCGGTGCGAGTTAGGACACGGGGCAGTGAGCACAGGGGGTGATGGGTGAACGGGACTGGGTGCGAGTTAGGACACGGGGCAGTGAGCACGGGGCGATGGGTGAACGGGACTCGGTGCGAGTTAGGACACGGGGCAGTGAGCACAGGGGGCGATGGGTGAACGGGACTCGGTGCGAGTTAGGACACGGGGCAGTGAGCACGGGGCGATGGGTGAACAGGACTCGGTGCGAGTTAGGACACGGGGCAGTGAGCACGGGGTGATGGGTGAACGGGACTCGGTGCGAGTTAGGACACGGGGCAGCGAGCACAGGGGGCGATGGGTGAACGGGACTCGGTGCGAGTTAGGACACGGGGCAGTGAGCACAGGGGGTGATGGGTGAACGGGACTCGGTGCGAGTTAGGACACGGGGCAGTGAGCACAGGGGGTGATGGGTGAACGGGACTCGGTGCGAGTTCGTACACGGGGCAGTGAGCACAGGGGGTGATGGGTGAACGGGACTTGGTGCGAGTTCGTACACGGGGCAGTGAGCACAGGGGGTGATGGGTGAACGGGACTTGGTGCGAGTTCGTACACGGGGCAGTGAGCACAGGGGGTGATGGGTGAACGGGACTCGGTGCGAGTTAGGACACGGGGCAGTGAGCACAGGGGGTGATGGGTGAATGGGATTCGGTGCGAGTTAGGACACGGGGGCAGTGAGCACAGGGAGTGATGGGTGAACGGGACTCGGTGCGAGTTAGGACACGGGGCAGTGAGCACAGGGGGTGATGGGTGAACGGGACTCGGTGCGAGTTAGGACACGGGGCAGTGAGCACAGGGGGTGATGGGTGAACGGGACTCGGTGCGAGTTAGGACACGGGGCAGTGAGCCCAGGGGGTGATGGGTGAACGGGACTCGGTGCGAGTTCGTTCACGGGGCAGTGAGCACACGGGGTGATGGGTGAACGGGACTCGGTGCGAGTTCGTACACGGGCAGCCGAGTTTTGGATGAACTCAAGTTTACAGAGGGTGGAATGTGGGAGGCCGGCCAGGAGTGTGTTGGAATAGTCGAGTCTAGAGGTAACAAAGGCATGGATGAGGGTTTCAGCAGCGGATGAGCTGAGGCAGGGGTGGAGACGGGCGATGTTACGGAGGGTGAAATAGGCGGTCTTAGTTATGGCGCGGATTTGTGGTCAGAAGCTCACTCAGAGTCAAGTATGACACCAAGGTTGCAAACAGTGTTGTTCAGCCTCAGACAGATGTTAAGGAGAGGGATGGAGTCAGTGGCTCGGGAGCGGAGTTTGTGGCAGGGACCGCTGACCACGGCCTCGGTCTTCCCAATATTTAATTGGAGAAAAATTTCTGCTCATCCAGAACTGGATGTTGGACAAGCAGTCTGACAATTTAGAGAGCATGGAGGGGTTGAGAGAAGAGGCGGTGAGGTAGAGCTGGGTGTCATCAGCGTACATGTGGAAACTGAAAGATAAGAATGGAACCAGGCGAGTGCAGTCCCACCCAGCTGGACGACGGTGGAGAGGCATTGGAGGAGGATGGAGTGGTCAACCGTGTCAAAGGCCGCAGACAGGTCGAGGAGGGATAGTTTACCGCGGTCACTGTCGGAGGATGTCCTTTGTGGCTTTGATTAGTGTGGTTTATAAACCCTGGGCAATGCAGTAGCTTTGAAGGATGCTCTCTCACCTGTTGGCATCTGGGAGCCGCGGCCTCGCTCCCACTGCTCCGCAAGCTGCGGGAGATGAAGGAAAGTGTGTTGTTGAGGTCAGGGTGTCATGGTATCTGGAGCGGGTGTGGTGGGATCGGGAGGGGGTGAGGGGGGGACCCAGTGTTGCTGGAATTCCCGATAACTGGCATTGCCTGCGAGGATGGGGTGCAGCATTCCACTCCCACCCCCCCCCCCCAAGAGAGCTGATCTGAAAATATAATCGGGAAAAACACTCTGAGAAGGGGGGTGGGGGGAGAGAGTCGGGTCATTTTGCTTTTACCCGTTCCGAGTAACAAGGTGAGGAATGAAGATGATGCAGGGGTTAGTGAAACCCGAGCACTGTCTTCAGTGTGACTCCTCCCAGTAACAGCTTGCGGAGTGGGGAGTGGGGGGCTTGTACCATCCGAGAGCCAAGAACCTCTGCCGTGCAATTCTGTGCCTCCGTTCCCAAGCTCAGCCATGTCCTCAGTCTTTCCTTTGCCGATGATTTGCAGGAGAGTCGCTCGCCACTGACTCACACTTTCCGCTGCTGCCGGTGTAAGTACATGTCGTTCCCCCCCCACACCCCCTGTCAATCTGCTTAATGCTGTAATTACTCCTGGATTTGGTGTAATGACGCTAGGGAGGGTTTGGGTGATTAGTGGCCCACTCACTGCGGTTTTCAACAGACTCTAATCCCAGCTCGCAGCAGTGATCTAACAGTGAACAGAGTCGGAAAATATTCGGAGATTATTGGGAAATCCTGGCCCTTCAGCGTGCTCTCGCTCGCATCGCCTGCTCGAGCAGCTCCCGGCCAGCCAAGCATGGACTAGCTTTTGAACGATAAGGGAGTCGAGGGGTTATGGGGAGCGGGCAGGGAAGTGGAGTTGAGGCCAAGATCAGATCAGCCATGATCTCATTGAATGGCGGAGCAGGCTCAAGGGGCCGAATGGCCGACTCCAGCTCCTATTTCTTATGTTCTTATGTATCCTGAGAGGATGTTTCCCCCTGGCTGGGGAGTCTAGAATTAGGGGGCATAGTCTCGGAATAAAGGGTCGGCCATTTAGGACTGAGATGAGGAGAAATTCCTTCACTCAGAGGGTGGTGAATCTTTGGAATTCTCTACCCCAGAGGGCTGTGGAGGCTCAGTCATTGAGTATATTCAAGACAGAGATCGATAGATTTTTAGTCACTAAGAGAACCAAGGGATATGGGGATGGTGCGGGAAGGTGGAGTTGATGTAGAAGTTCAGCCATGATCTTATTGAATGGCTCTCCCTATGTACTACACTGGGTGTATCAGCCTGGGCTCAAGTCTCTGGAGTGAGGCTCGAACCCACGACCTTCTGACTCCGAGGCGAGAGAGTGAGAGATACCCACTGGGTTATAAAGCACCATCCTCTGGCATATCACTCCAAGCGAGTCAAACTAATGGGGGAACGAGCTTCTGAAGAATCCTGAGGGGAAATGGGGGAAGAATTGGCGGAGGCCCCCAGAAATTATATCGGGGGGGTTGTCCTGAGTGTGAATGTGTGTCAGAGAGAGGTGAATGTAACACTGCCTGTAAATAAAGTGAGACAGAGTGAACCCGGGTATTTACAGAGCGGTCAGTTTAACGTCTATGGGAGGGGAAATATTTAAGTCCTTTTTTAAAAAAAAAAACATTACTAAATATCTGGATGAAGGAAAATAATTAGAGACAGCCAACAAGCAAGATTGTAAAAAGACCTTTAAACTAATAAAGTGGGACATTATAGAACCAAAAGATTAGAAAAATAGACAATTTTAGCTACGAGGAAAGATTGAGGTTGTTTTCTTTGGAACAGAGGAGGCTGAGGGGAGATTTAATTGAGGTGTATAAAATTATGAGGGACCTCGATAGAGTGGAGAGGAAGGACCTATTTCCCTTAGCAGAGAGGTCAGTAACCAGGGGGCAGAGATTTAAAGTAACTGGTTGGAGATTTAGAGGGGATTTGAGGGGAACTTTTTTCACCCAGAGGGTGGTGGGGGTCTGGAACTCACTGCCTGAAAGGTGGTAGAGGCAGAGACCCTCATCACATTTAAAAAGTTCTTGGATATTCACTTGAAGTGCCGTAACCTACATGTCTACGGACCAAGAGCGGGAAAGTGGGATTAGACTGGATAACTCTTCGTCGGCCGGCACGGACACGATGGGACGAATGGCCTCCTCCTGTGCAGTAAACGTCTATGATTCTCTGAAGGGGTAAGAGCAAAGGTCAGGGTTACAGAAAGAGATGCAGATAACAGAAGGAAGTAATAAAATCCCTGTTCAAAATGAAATCGGAGCAATAAAAATATATTAATTTGCGGTTATAACCATGTACAGAGCATCAGCAAACAAACGTGTGATAGGTCAAACAGTGTGAGAAATACACCAGTGGGGGCGTGCGGGCAGGGCGAGGACAATTCTCCAAATTGGAGTACCGTACAAGACTGCACACAGCATAAGAATTAAAACGAGGGAATTCTGATTAAAGGGTATGATGCAGTCACCATTGCAGAGTCCTGGCTGGGAGCTAAATATTCCAGGCTTTCAGGTCTTTAGAAAGGAGGACGAACAGTAATATTGATTTAAAAAAAATAACAACAGGAAACGCTGGAAATACTCAGCAGGCCAGGCAGCAGCTGTGGAGAGAGAAACAGAGTTAACGTTTCAGGTCTGGGACCCTTCATCAGAACTGGAAAAAAGCTGGAAATGGAAAGCAAGTTTAGGGGCTGGGAAAAGGGGGAGGGGATGAAAGAACAAAAGGGAAGGTCAGAGATAGGATAGAAAGCAGGAGAGATTAAGAGACATTGAGAGACATTAAGAGATATTCAAGGCGAGAGGAGGTGGTAACGGGACAGGTTAAGAAACAAAGGATGGCTCTAGATGAAGTGTGAATTGCACTGGCAGAGTGAAGGACAGCTGCCCTGTGGGAGGGAAGAAAAAAGGGCCAGATTTAAAAAATATATGTGACAGGGGCCGAGGTTATGATCTGAAATTGTTGAACTCTATGTTCAGTCCACAGGGCTGTAGAGTGCCTAATCGGAAGATGAGGTGCTGTTCCTCGAGCTTATTCATAACCTCAGTGAGAGGGGGAGCAGGCAGTGGGTAGAACCAGGGAACAGCAAAAGGTGCAAGACTCTGGGGGAGTTGTCCACAGACCTCCTGTGGGTGGTGACGTAATGGAGAGATGTATATAGATACAGAGATCAGTGAAGTATGTAGCACCTAGATTGGGTGAAGCAGAACGCAGTTCATTCCTAGAATGTACGCGGGACAGTTTTCTGCAGCAATATATAGAAAGACTTGCATTTATATAGCGCCTTTCACCACCTCGGGACGTCCCAAAATGCTTTACAGCCAATGAAGTGTAGTCACTGTTATAATGTGTGAAAATATGTTTTAAAACCAACAAGGGAACAGGCTAGACTGGGTTTAGTGACGAGTACTGAATCAGAGTTAAACAAATTGACGGTAAGGGAGCATCTTGTGAATAGTGACCATAATATTGGATTTACTCACCAGTTCCCTGGCCACTGTCTGAGGCTGAAGCAGATCGTTCGCAGCCTTGGCGTCTTATTTGACCCCAAGCTGAGCTTCCGACCCCATATCCTCGCCATCACCAAGACCACCTACCTCCCCCCACTGTGACATCGCCCGTCTCCGCCCCTGCCTCAGCCCATCCACTGCTGAACCCTCATGCCTTTGTTACCTCTGGACTTAACTATTCCAACGCTCCCCTGACCAGCCTCTCTCATTCCACCCACCCCGTCGACTTGAGTTCATCCAAAACTCGGCTGCCCCCGTGTCCTAACTCGCACCGAGTCCCGTTCACCCATCACCCCCTGTGCTCACTGCCCCGTGTCCTAACTCGCACCGAGTCCCGTTCACCCATCACCCCCTGTGCTCACTGCCCCGTGTCCTAACTCGCACCGAGTCCCGTTCACCCATCACCCCCTGTGCTCACTGCCCCGTGTCCTAACTCGCACCAAGTCCCGTTCACCCATCACCCCCTGTGCTCACTGCCCCGTGTCCTAACTCGCACCGAGTCCCGTTCACCCATCACCCCCTGTGCTCACTGCCCCGTGTCCTAACTCGCACCGAGTCCCGTTCACCCATCACCCCCTGTGCTCACTGCCCCGTGTCCTAACTCGCACCGAGTCCCGTTCACCCATCACCCCCTGTGCTCACTGCCCTGTGTCCTAACTCGCACCGAGTCCCGTTCACCCATCACCCCCTGTGCTCACTGCCCCGTGTCCTAACTCGCACCGAGTCCCGTTCACCCATCACCCCCTGTGCTCACTGCCCCCGTGTCCTAACTCGCACCGAGTCCCATTCACCCATCACCCCCTGTGCTCACTGCCCCGTGTCCTAACTCACACCGAGTCCCGTTCACCCATCACCCCCTGTGCTCACTGCCCCGTGTCCTAACTCGCACCAAGTCCCGTTCACCCATCACCCCCTGTGCTCACTGCCCCGTGTCCTAACTCGCACCGAGTCCCGTTCACCCATCACCCCCTGTGCTCGCTGCCCTGTGTCCTAACTCACACCGAGTCCCGTTCACCCATCACCCCCTGTGCTCACTGCCCCGTGTCCTAACTCACACCGAGTCCCGTTCACCCATCACCCCCTGTGCTCACTGCCCCCGTGTCCTAACTCGCACCGAGTCCCATTCACCCATCACCCCCTGTGCTCACTGCCCCGTGTCCTAACTCGCACCAAGTCCCGTTCACCCATCACCCCCTGTGCTCGCTGCCCCGTGTCCTAACTCGCACCGAGTCCCGTTCACCCATCGCCCCCTGTGCTCACTGCCCCGTGTCCTAACTCACACCGAGTCCCGTTCACCCATCACCCCCTGTGCTCACTGCCCCGTGTCCTAACTCGCACCGAGTCCCGTTCACCCATCACCCACTGTGCTCACTGCCCCGTGTCCTAACTCACACCAAGTCCCGTTCACCCATCACCCCCTGTGCTCACTGCCCTGTGTCCTAACTCACACCGAGTCCCGTTCACCCATCACCCCCTGTGCTCACTGCCCCGTGTCCTAACTCACACCGAGTCCCGTTCACCCATCACCCCCTGTGCTCACTGCCCCCGTGTCCTAACTCGCACCGAGTCCCGTTCACCCATCACCCCCTGTGCTCACTGCCCCCGTGTCCTAACTCGCACCGAGTCCCATTCACCCATCACCCCCTGTGCTCACTGCCCCCGTGTCCTAACTCGCACCGAGTCCCATTCACCCATCACCCCCTGTGCTCGCTGACCGACACTGGCTCCCGGTCCGGCAACGCCTCGATTTTAAAATTCTCATCCTTGTTTTCAAATCCCTCCATGGCCCTCGCCCCCCCTCCCTATCTCTGTAATCTCCTCCAGCCCCACAACCCCCCGAGATCTCTGCGCTCCTCCAATTCTGGCCTCTTGAGCGTCCCCTGATTTTAATCGCTCCACCATTGGCGGCCGTGCCTTCAGCTGCCTGGGCCCTAAGCTCTGGAATTCCCTCCCTAAACCTCTCCGCCTCTCCTCCTTTAAGATGCCCCTTAAATCCGACCTCTCTGACCAAGCTTTTGTTCACCTGTCCTAATATCTCCTTATGAGGCTCGGTGTCAAATTTTGTTTGTAAAATCGCTCCTGTGAAGCACATTGTGGCGTTTTACTAGGTTAAAGGCGCTATATAAATACAAGTTAAGTTTGAGAGGGGATGAGAGAGACACAAACCAAGAAAGGGCAAATTTCGAAGGGATGAGAAATAATTTGACGGCAGTAAACTGGGCTGAGCTGTTAATGGGTTAATAAACAGTATTCTAAAGAGTTTTTGGCACAATACAAAACCAGTACATGCCCCTAAAGGGCAAAGGTTCCACTTGTGTAGCTAAGCAACCCTGGTCACCAAACGAGGTAAGAGACAGTATCAAGCTAAAAGAAAAGGCACGGTGGCATAGTGGTTAGCACTGTTGCCTCACAGCGCCAGAGACCCGGGTTCAAATCCGGCCTCGGGTGACTGTCTGTGTGGAGTTTGCACATTCACAGATCACAGAATCACAGAAACCCCACAGTGCAGATAGAGGCCATTTCGGCCCATCGAGCCTGCACCGACACATATCCCACCCGATCCCCGTAACCCCTACACCAACACATATCCCACCCTATCCCCGTAACCCCACGTATTTAATCCCCCTAACACTAAGGGTCAATTTATCATAGCCAATCAACCTAACCCGCACATCTTTGGACTGTGGGAGGAAACCGGAGCACCCGGAGGAAACCCACGCAAACACGGGGAGAATGTGCAAACTCCACACAGACAGTCGCCCGAGGCCGGATTCGAACCCGGGTCCCTGGCGCTGTGAGGCAACAGTGCTAACCACTATGCCACCGTGCTGCCCATTCTCCCTGTGTTTGCGTGGGTTTCCTCCGGGTGCTCCGGTTTCCTCCCACAGTCCAAAGATGTGCAGGTTAGGTTGATTTGGGTTGATTTGGCTATGATAAATTGACCCTTAGTGTTAGGGGATTAAATATACGTGGGGTTACGGGGATAGGGTGGGATATGTGTCGGTGCAGGCTCGATGGGCCGAAATGACCTCTATCTGCACTGTGAGGATTCTGTGATTCTGTGATTGAAAAGCAAAGAAAAGTGGAAATCCAGTGGAATATAAGAGTATAAAGACGTCTTACTACAATTATACAGGGCCCTGGTGAGACCACACCTGGAGTATTGTGCACAGTTTTGGTCTCCTTACCTAAGGAAGGATACACTTGCCATAGAGGGAGTGCAACGAAGGTTCACCAGGCTGGTTCCTGGGATGGGGGGATTGTCCTATGAGGAGAGATTGAGTAGACTAGACCTATAATCTTGAGAGTTTAGAAGAATGAGAGGTGATCTCATTGAAACATATAAAATTCTTACAGGGTAGATGCAGGGAGGATGTTTCCCCCTGGCTAGGGAGTCTAGAACCAGGGGTCACAGTCTCAGAATAAGGGGTCGGCCATTCAGGACTGCGATGAGGAGGAATTTCTTCACTCGGAGGGTGGTGAATCTTTGGAATTCTCTACCCCAGAGGGCTGTGGAGGCTCAGTCGTTGAGTATATTCAAGACAGAGATGGATAGATTTTTGGATATTAAGGGAATCGAGGGATATGGGGATAGTGCGGGAAAGTGGAGATGAGGTCGAAGATCAGCCATGATCTCATTGAATGGCGGAGCAGGCTCGAGGGGCCAAATGGCCAACTCCTGCTCCTATTTCTCATGTTCTTATGGACTGGGAGAGCTGTAAGAAGATACAAAGAAAGTAATGAGGATACAAAAGGGGAATATGATTCGAAACTTGCAAGTGTCCTCAAAGCTAACAGTGAAAGTTTTTAATAAATCTGTTGAGAAAGACAGACTTGCATTTCTACAGCGCCTTGCACGACCACCGGACGTCCCAAAGTGCTTTACAGCAATGAAGTACTTTTTCAAATGTAGTCACTGTTTTAATGTGGCAGCCGATTTGCGCACAGCAAGATCCCACAAACAGCAGTGAGATAATGACCAGATCATCTCTTTCCGCACAAGAGAACTCCCCTGCTCTTCAAAATAGTGCCATAGGATCTTTTATGTCCACCGGAGGGAGCAGACGGGGCCTGGGTTTAACGTCTCGTCCGAAAACGGCACCTCCGACAGTGCGGCGCTCCCTCAGTACTGCTCCTCCGACAGTGCGGCGCTCCCTCAGTACTGCCCCTCCGACAGTGCGGCGCTCCCTCAGTACTGCCCCTCCGACAGTGCGGCGCTCCCTCAGTACTGCCCCTCCGACAGTGCGGCGCTCCCTCAGTACTGCCCCTCCGACAGTGCGGCGCTCCCTCAGTACTGCCCCTCCGACAGTGCGGCGCTCCCTCAGTACCGCTCCTCCGACAGTGCGGCGCTCCCTCAGTACTGCTCCTCCGACAGTGCGGCGCTCCCTCAGTACCGCCCCTCCGACAGTGCGGCGCTCCCTCAGTACCGCCCCTCCGACAGTGCGGCGCTCCCTCAGTACTGGCACTGGGAGTGTCGGCCTGGATTTTTGTGCTCAAGTCCCTGGAGTGATATGGGGGAATGTGGGACCATTTAAGGCAGATGCAGGTGAGACGATAAGGAAATGGCAGACTTGATAAATGAGCACTTTGTACATTTAAGATAATCGGCAAAATAACCAGAGGGGCAATGAGATTTTTTTTTTTTACACAGTGAGTTATTATGATCTGGAATGCGCTGCCTGAAAGGGTGGTGGAAGCAGATTCAGTAGTAACTTTCAAAAAGGAATTGGATAAATACTTGAAACGGAAAAAATTGCAGGGCTACGGGGAAAGAGCAGGGGGGAGTGGGACTAATTGAAGAGCTCTTTCAAAGAGGCTGTGCTGTATCCATTTTTTTTAAATACCCTTTTTCATAGTGGTGGAAGAGGACCAGACACTAACGGTACCTAAAGATAAGTTAAGGGGAGGAACTTAGTGGATTTAAAATATAAGTTTTTTTTAAATGTTAATGGAAAAAATAATAGGGTGTCAGATAGACAAACCTCGAGGATCTGATGGTTTCCAATCCAGTCTATTAAAAGAAATAGGTGAGGTAAATTGCGGGTGTGTTAGTCATAATTTTCCAGAGCTGTAGAGATCGCACTGTTGGATTGGAAAATTGCAAATGTCACTCCGTTACTTACAAAGGGAGGGAGGGAGGGTGTAACCAGGAGCCTGCAGACCTGTTAATTCAACGGCAGCTGTGGGGGAAGTTGCTGTAATATATCACCAGGGACTGAACGAGAGAGCGCTCGGGCAGGTATGAGCTGATCAGGGAGTCGGCGTGGGTTTGTGAAGGGTAAGTCACATCTGACTAATGCAGTTGAATTTTTTCCTGAGATCATTACCAAACAGGGCGGACAGGGGAGCGTCTATGGATGTTGCCTGCATGGACTTCCCGAAGGCATTTGATAAGGTTCCGCACAAGAGATTATTAGCAAAGAATGAGAGCGCTCGGAATTGGTGATAAAATTGTGACATAGAAAAATAGGAGCAGGAGTCGGCCATTCGGCCCTTCAAGCCTGCTCCGCCATTCAATATGATCATGGCTGATCCTCTATCTCAATACCATATTCCCGCTCTCTCCCCATACCTCTTGATGCCTTTTGTGTCTAGAAATCTATCTATCTCCTTCTTAAATATATTCAGTGACTTGGCCTCCACAGCCTCCTGTGGTAAAGAATTCCACAGGTTCACCACCCTCTGAGTGAAGAAATTTCTCCTCATCTCAGTCCTAAATGTCCTACCCCGTATCCCGAGACTGTGACCCCTCGTTCTAGACCCCCCCCAGCCAGGGGAAACGTCCTCCCTGCAACCAGTCTGTCTAGCCCTGTCCCAGGATTTTATACGTTTCAATGAGATCCCCTCTCATTCTTCTAAACTCTAGTGAATACAGGCCTAGTCGACCCAATCGCTCCTGGATCGGTAATTGTGGGGATAAAGGGAATGTTCCCTGATTGGAGGGATATGACTAGTGGTGTCCCCCAGCGGGGTCTGTGCTGGGGCCTCAGCTTTGCACCATATTTAGCAATGACTTTGATGAAGAAGAGAGTTGCCTATGCAAGTTTGCAGACGGCACCAAGTTTAGGAGGGCCCGGTAAGTCGTGCAGTTGGGAGCAGGGAGTCACAAAGGAACACCGACAGAACTGTGGCAGATGGAGTTCAGCGCGGGCAAGTGTGAGGTCACCTACCTTGGATCTGAGAAAGACAGATCGGAATATTTTCTCGTGACTAGAGACTAGCAACTGTGGAGGAGCAGAGGGATTTGAGCGTCCGTGTGCACAAATCGCCAAAACCTCGTGGACAGGCACAAAAATGATCAAAAGGACTATGGAATGTTGGCCTTTATCTCGAGGGAGCTGGAACACAAAGGGGAGGAAGTGATGCTTCAGTTGTCCAGGGGCCTTGGTCAGACCCCATCTGGAGTGACTGCGTTCAGTCCTGGGCTCCGCGCCTCGGGAAGGATATACTGGCCTCGGAGAGGGTGCAGCGCAGATTCACCAGAATGATACCCGGGGGCTTAAAGGGTTAAATTAGGAGGCCAGGTTGCACAGACTGGGCTTGTATTCCCTGGAGTTTAGGAGATTAAGGGGCGATCTGATCGAGGTGTTTAAGATGATTCAATAAATTCGATAGAGAAACTATTTCCTCTGGCGGGGGGAGTCCAGAACGTGGGGGCACAACATTAAAATTAGAGCCAGGCCGTTCAGGCGGGGGGTTTTAGGAAGCACTTCTTCACACAAAGGGTGGTGAAAATCTGGAAAACTCTCCCCCCAGCGCCACAAAAAAAAGCTGTTGAGGCTGGAGGTCAATTAGAAACATAGAAGATAGGAGCAGGAGTAGGCCATTCGGCCCTTCTAGCCTGCTCTGCCATTCAACGAGATCATGGCTGATCATCCAAACCCTAGCACCCGGTCCCTACACAGACAGCCATCCCACCCAAGCCCTATCCCCGTAACCCCGTAACCCCACGTATTTAATCCCCCCTAACACTAAGGGCCAATTTTTATCATGGCCAATCAACCTAACCCGCACATCTTTGGACTGGGAGGAAACCGGAGCACCCGGAGGAAACCCACGCAAACACAGGGAGAATGTGCAAACTCCACACAGACAGTCACCCGAGGCCGGATTTGAACCCGGGTCCCTGGCGCTGTGAGGCAACAGTGCTAACCACTATGCCACCGTGCTGGAGCTTTCTCTTGAGATCAGTTGATTTTTGTCGGGTAAGGGTATTAAGAGATATGCAGCAAAGGCGGGGAAATGGGAGTTGAGGTGCAGAACAGTCATGATCTAATTGAATGGCGGAGCCGACTGGAAGAGCTGAATGGCCTCCTCCTGTTCCTGTGGTCTGACACCGATTTCACAAAGCAAGCTTAGTGCTTGACAAACCTGATGAGAGTACATTCGGAGGTAACAGATGTGGGGGAATTGCGGTGGATGTGGTGGTCATGGACTTTCCAAAAGTCTTCAACAAGGGACCACACGGGAGACTGCTGGCGAAGGTTACGGGGTGTGGGGAGGTTAGCAAACTGGATTCGGGAATGGTTAGAAGGGAGGAAACGGAGAGCAGGAGTTACTACGGGCTGTCTCAGTGGTTGGAGTGGGTAAAGGTTCACTCGTCTTCACTGTGTACATCAATGATTTGGATATAGAGCTAGAGGGAGTGGTGTAAAAATGTACAGATGACATTGAACTATAGGCTCTGTTATTTCACTGTTCTATTATCATCACCAAATCGTTTTAACATTAATCAGTCATTTAACCCACCCCCAACCTGCAAACATCTTAACATCTTGCTCATTCCGATGACTTAATTGTTTTACTGTTCCCCTTCCTCCCCAGGTGATGTTTCTGGGTGAGCTCGAGGAGATTCTGGATGTTATCGAACCCTCCCAGTTTGTGAAGATTCAGGAAACACTGTTCAAGCGAATAGCGAAATGCATCTCCAGTCCTCATTTCCAGGTCGGTGTTCGTGTCTGTAGTGTGCCCCCTTTTTTTCTCTCTCTCTCGCGCTGTTGTTCTTTAGCGCTCCCTCTGCCTCGCGCGCGCTCGCCCCCACCCCTCCTCTCTGGAGATCACTAGCTCCTGCCCTCCCCCTGTCTCTCGCGCTGCCCCCCCCCCCCTCGTGCTCCCCCCATCTCATGGAGGGGGTGACCGTGGAACTGCATCGCAGTGCTTGGGGAGGGATGGAGGAGAAGGGATCGTGAAGGGCTGACCCGTGGTGGTGGTGCTGATGTCTGCGGTATTCTGTGCAGGTGGCGGAGCGAGCGTTGTATTTCTGGAACAACGAGTACATCCTGAGTCTGATTGAAGAGAACTGCCAGGGGATCCTCCCCATCATGTTCGGGACTTTATACCGAGTCTCCAAAGAGCACTGGAATCAGTGAGTACCAACAACAGCCATCATCACGCTCCCGGGGACCCCTGTAAATACTGACACGCTCCCGGGGACCCCTGTAAATACTGACACGCTCCCGGGGACCCCTGTAAATACGGACACACTCCCGGGAACCCCCTCTAAATACTGACACACTCCCGGGGACCCCCTGTAAATACTGACACACTCCCGGGGACTCCCTGTAAATACTGACACACTCCCGGGGACCCCCTCTAAATACTGACACGCTCCGGGGGACTCCCTGTAACACACTCCCGGGAACTCCCTGTAAATACGGAGACACTCCCCGGGACTCCCTGTAAATACTGACACACTCCCGGGGACTCCCTGTAAATACGGACACACTCCCGGGAACCCCCTCTAAATATGGACACACTCCCGGGGACTCCCTGTAAATACTGACACGCTCCCGGGGACCCCTGTAAATACGGAGACATTCCCCGGGACTCCCTGTAAATACGGACACACTCCCGGGAACCCCCTCTAAATACTGACACGCTCCGGGGGACTCCCTGTAAATACTGACACACTCCCGGGAACTCCCTGTAAATACGGAGACATTCCCCGGGACTCCCTGTAAATACGGACACACTCCCGGGGACCCCCTGTAAATACTGACACACTCCCGGGGACCCCCTGTAAATACTGACACACTCCCGGGGACCCACCCTGTAAATACAGACACACACCCGGGGACCCCCCCCTGTAAATACGGACACACTCCCGGGGACTCCCTGTAAATATGGACACACTCCCGGGGACTCCCTGTAAATATGGACACACTCCTGGGGACTCCCTGTAAATACTGACACACTCCCGGGGACTCCCTGTAAATACTGACACACTCCCGGGGACCCACCTGTAAATACTGACACACTCCTGGGGACTCCCTGTAAATACTGACACACTCCTGGGGACTCCCTGTAAATACTGACACACTCCCGGGGACTCCCTGTAAATATGGATACACTCCCGGGGACCCACCTGTAAATACTGACACGCTCCCGGGGAAGCCCTGTAAATATGGATACACTCCCGGGGACCC
Source organism: Somniosus microcephalus (assembly GCF_052327205.1). Classification (NCBI taxonomy): domain Eukaryota; kingdom Metazoa; phylum Chordata; class Chondrichthyes; order Squaliformes; family Somniosidae; genus Somniosus; species Somniosus microcephalus. The sequence goes on from NW_028225180.1 coordinate 72,765,507, forward strand.
CCTCTAAATACTGACACACTCCTGGGGACCCCCTGTAAATACGGACACACTCCCCGGGGCCCCCCTGTAAACAAGAACACACTCCCCGGGACCCACTGTAAATACGGACACACTCCCGGGGACCCACTGTAAATACGGACACACTCCCGGAGACCCAATGTAAATACGGACACACTCCCGGGGACTCCCTGTAAATACGGACGCACTCCCGGGGTCCCTTTAAATACTGACACACTCCCCGGGGACTCCCTGTAAATACTGACACACTCCCCGGCACTCTCTGTAAATACTGACACACTCCCCGGGGCCCCCTGTAATTACTGACACATTCCCAGGGAGCCCCTGTAAATACTGACACACTCCCGGGGTCCCACTGTAAATACTGACGCACTCCCGGGGACCCCCTGTAAATACTGACGCACTCCTGGGGACCCCCTGTAAATACTGACGCACTCCCGGGGTCCCCCTGTACATACTGACACACTCCCGGGGACTCCCTGTAAATACCGACACTCTTCCCGGGGACCCCCTGTAAATACTGACACACTCCCCGGGGACTCCCTGTAAATACTGACACACTCCCGGGGACACCTGTAAATACTGACACACTCCCAGGGACACCTGTAAATACTGACACACTCCCGGGGACCCCCTGTAACTACTGACACACTCCCGGGGACCCTTGTAAATACTGACACACTCCAGTGGGACACACTGTAAATATTGACACACTCCCGGGGACCCCCCCCCCCCCCCCGACCGATGCTGACACACTATCGTACACTCCCATACGAGGCCGCTATCTGGCGTGTACACTGTGACATTGGGTGTGGGGGCAGTAGCCCTAGCTGCGAGCTTGCAGTGAGCTGGAGTGCTGACTCAACGTGATTTCTCTCCACAGGACAATCGTCTCCCTCATCTACAATGTGCTGAAAACCTTCATGGAGATGAACAGCACGCTCTTCGATGAGCTGACAGCCTCCTACAAAGTAGACAGACAGCGGTATGAGCGACCCTGCTATTGGTTGTATTATTTCGGGGCGTGGGACCAGGAGTCTCGGCATCAAGGGGGTCAGAGGTCGTAGATAGACCATGATGGTCAATATTGGGGAATGCCCGTAACATGGTCGTGTAACAAGTAAACTCTGTCTCTCTCTATTGGCCTTTATTGCAAGGGGGTTGGAGTTTAAGAGTAAGGAAGTCTTGCTACAATTGTACAGGGCCTTGGTGAGACCACACCTGGAGTACTGTGCACAGTTTTGGTCTCCTTATCTAAGGAAGGATATACTTGCCTTGGAGGCGGTGCAACGAAGGTTCACTAGATTGATTCCTGGGATGAGAGGGCTGTCCTATGATGAGAGATTGAGTAGATTGGGCCGATACTCTCTGGAGTTTAGAAGAATGAGAGGTGATCTCATTGAAACATACAAGATTCTGAGGGGGATTGACAGGGTAGATGCTGAGAGGATGTTTCCCCCTGGCTGGAGTGTCTAGAACCAGGGGTCACAGTCTTAGGATAAGGGGTCGGCCATTTAGGACTGAGAGGAGGAGGAATTTCTTCACTCAGGGTGGTGAATCTTTGGAATTCTCTACCCCAGAGGGCTGTGGAGGCTCAGTCTTTGAGTATATTCAAGGCCGAGATCGATAGATTTTTGGACTCTAGGGGAATCGAGGGATATGGGGATCGGGCAGGAAAGTGGAGTTGAGGTCGATGATCAGCCATATTATTGAATGGCGGAGCAGGCTCGAGGGGCCGAATGGCTGACTCCTGCTCCTATTTCTTATGTTCTTATGTTCACTCTGTCTCCGCCCCTCTCCCCCCACAACAAGCTGCTCTATATTATGATGACACGGGCCGGGAGACCAACATTTGGCCTTTTTCTGTCTTCGCAGGGAGATCAAGAAGGAGCGGGAGAGGGAGGAGCTGTGGAGGAAGCTGGACGACCTGCAGCTGAGGAAGATGAAGAGTTTGGAAGACCTGGAGGAATTATCCAATGGTCAGAACCTCCACTGCCCCGACTAGCTGCCAAGTGCCAAATAGAAACCGCAGGCATAGCGCCCACCCCCTCCCTCCCCAAAAACCCCCCACCAGTTAGCCCCCCTCCCCCCACACTCCTCACGGATACAGTGCAAACGAGCTGTCTAGTGACAGCGGGTGATGTTACAGACTTTGCTGCCGACATGTCCGTAGAATCTTCGTTAAATGTCTAGATGGCACGCTCCCTGGAGAAGTAACAAAGTTCTCGGGGAGGAAATGTATTTTAAAACTGCCTAAAACATTAACTTGAAACATTTATCTAGTAGAATGCTCCTTACAGAATGTTAACCTGTGTCTCGGTCTTCACACCCTCTTGCCGTGTTTCCCCTCTTTCCCGCCCCCCCCCACCCCATTCCCCCCCAATTGATGTAACGAAGAAAATAAACCCCTTTTTATGCCGTGTTCATTGGGGTTGAACAGAATCGCGGGTCTCATTGCAGTCGACAGCTCTCGGAACCCACCTCCCGCGGGCTGCGCGCGCACGCTCTCCCACGCGCGCAGTGCTCCCGCCTTGTACATATTAACGGGAAAGGGGGCTTTCAAAACGAGGAAGTGGCCTGAGGTTCCGGCTCTGTCCAGGGTCCGGGGTTGACCCGGGGGTCGGAATCCCCACACCGCAGTCTCTCCCGGGGTGGGCGGGCGAGCGGGCAAATTCAGACCGTGCGCAGAGGCCCAACACTCAAGTTCTCTGATCGCGAAAGGGTGGCAGCGCCCCCCCCCAATCTTTTCCCCCGGGGCTGGTCGATCCCCTAAAGGCGGGGAGGAGACAATTTAAAGACTGGGCTCCTCGGGTGGCTGGTGGCAGACTGACGGGGAGTGGGTGCCTGTGAAACCGGTGCCCTCTTCCCTTACCCTCCAGGTGGTGGGGGTTGGTGGGCATGTCCTGTGCCTGCCCAGATGGGGCAGTGCCCGGTAAACCCCGCTGGGGAGGGGTGGGGGGGGAAACGAGAGGGGAACACTGCGCGAGGCGGGGAGATACCCAGACTCGGGCACACTGGCAGCCAGTGGGCTTCTCGATCTGGGATCCTAGTTAACCCCCTCCCCACTCTGTGAGCAGGCTTGTAGTGACGACTTAATTCGGACGGTGTTCAAGGGGCAGCAGGATCTCGGAGCCCCTTCACTCGCGTCCTGTCACATCCGTCAGACTCAACGTTGCCTCATTAACTGGTGTCTAGCGGTCTTTATCTCTAGTCAGGACCTCCGCTTGGCTGTTGACATCAGTAACTCTATTTACTGCTCCCCTCCCTCCAACAGCCTGCCCCCCCACACCACCACCCCCCCCCCCCCCAAAAACCCGGCCACCTCTCCCTGAACGGATAGTTTGGATCTTGAGAAATCCGAGGGGATTTGCAAAGTCGCACTCCGCCCCCTTCCCCGGTATGGATTTGGGGTGCAGGTGAGGTTGAGGGGAGGGGCACGGGACACGGGATATCTGGCTGCTGGACTCTGCAAAAAGCTCCTGACCTTACGCAGTACAGATCAAGGAGCAGAGCACCTTGCGAGGTGACCTCCAGCCCAGCCTGCAGAGGGCATTGGTCAGTGTCTCTGGGAGATGGCCTGGGTGGTGGGGGGGGTGGGGTGGGTGGAAGCTGTCATTCGACCGGGTGTCTGAACCCCTCACCGCTGCTGTTTGAGGCTGAATTACAGTGAGGGCGGCGGGCCGGGTCTGACTGTAATTAACTCCCATTATTAACCCTTCGGCGCCTCCCCAGGGCCTGTGTCAGACCTTCACACCGCTCCTGAACTCCAGGAACCGGGGCTCTGATCAAATAGAAGGCAAAAGACCCAAGAGTGACAGAAAACGCTGGAGCTTGCCAAAGGCGCCCGCTCCCCTCTGCGAGAGGTGTGTGTGTGTGGTGTGTGTGTGTGTGTGCGTGTAACCCCGGGGGTAGGAGACACTCGGCTTCTGATTCCTTCTCCGTTCTCGCCGTCTCTCTTCCCGCCCGCCAGCGGGGGTCTAACTCAATGAACCCCAGATTCCCATCGCTATTGGAACTGTGGGGGGGGGGTGCTCAGTCACCCCCCCCGCCGACCCTCTGCCTCTGCTCTTTGATCCCCCGTCCCCTAACCCAGCCCCTCAGGCTACAGACTAACGACCAGCGAGGGAGGGGGAGCGTGCCAGGCCATGGTTCGGGGTTGCGTGCAGCACCCCGGGTGTCTGATGTCCCAACGACCCTGTGTCCGGACCCAGTGCTGGCATTAAGACACCAGGGAACGTGGCTGGAAATACAGAACCCCACGAGACCCCCCTGGCCACAGGTGACCTTATCGCCACCGTACTGATAGGGGGAGGGGATGAACCAGTGAATTATAGACCACCCCCCTTCCCTCCTCCCAGTCTGCGTTCCCCTCCCCCTCCTCCCAGTCTGCGTTCCCCTCCCCCTCCTCCCAGTCTGCGTTCCCCTCCCCCTCCTCCCAGTCTGCGTTCCCCTCCCCCTCCTCCCAGTCTGCGTTCCCCTCCCCCTCCTCCCAGTCTGCGTTCCCCTCCCCCTCCTCCCAGTCTGCGTTCCCCTCCCCCTCCTCCCAGTCTGCGTTCCCCTCCCCTCCTCCCAGTCTGCGTTCCCCCTCCCCCTCCTCCCAGTCTGCGTTCCCCCTCCCCCTCCTCCCAGTCTGCGTTCCCCCTCCCCCTCCTCCCAGTCTGCGTTCCCCCTCCCCCTCCTCCTCCTCCCAGTCTGTTTCCCCCTCCCCCTCCCCCTCCTCCCAGTCTGTTTCCCCCTCACCCTCCTCCCAGTCTGTTTCCCCCTCCCCCTCCCCCTCCTCCCAGTCTGCGTTCCCCCCCTCTCCTCCCAGTCTCTTTCCCCTCCGCTGCCGCAGTCCCCTATTCCTGGTACACCATTGCGTTGTGTAGGTGTGTCTAACTAGGATAATTTAAGAGTCACAATACACTACTGATGAGCTGCTGTCCCGACTCTCGCGTCGCCGGGACCTGCCCACTCGCAGGGAGGGGCGCCGGGCGGGAGCCGTGCTGAACTTGCTCCGTTCCAACTGTCCTGCTCCTCCCGAGTGCAATAAAAAACTGCAGATGATAAACCTGCCCACGTCTGTGTCTCCATTTGTGTTGGGTGCGCTTGTGATATGCAAAGGGAATGGAATTAGCAACTATGGCAGCCATTCTCCACAAACAGCAGTGATATAACTGATCAGTGACTTTTTTTTAGTGGTGTTGGTTGAGGGATAAATATCTGGCCCCAGGATACCGGGGAGGACTCCCCCTGCTTTACTTCCAATAGTACCTTGGGGATCTTTTACATCCACCTGAGAGGGCAGACAGGGCCTCGGTTTAACGTCTGATCTAAAAGACCTCCGACAGTGCGGCGCTCCCTCAGTACCGCCCCTCCGACAGTGCGGCGCTCCCTCAGTACCGCCCCTCCGACAGTGCGGCGCTCCCTCAGTACCGCCCCTCCGACAGTGCGGCGCTCCCTCAGTACTGCCCCTCCGACAGTGCGGTGCTCACTCAGTACTGCCCCTCCGACAGTGCGGCGCTCCCTCAGTACCGCCCCTCCGACAGTGCGGCGCTCCCTCAGTACCGCCCCTCCGACAGTGCGGCGCTCCCTCAGTACCGCCCCTCCGACAGTGCGGCGCTCCCTCAGTACTGCCCCTCCGACTGTGCGGCGCTCCCTCAGTACCGCCCCTCCGACAGTGCGGCGCTCCCTCAGTACCGCCCCTCCGACAGTGCGGCGCTCCCTCAGTACTGCCCGTCCGACAGTGCGGCGCTCCCTCAGTACTGCCCCTCCGACAGTGCGGTGCTCACTCAGTACTGCCCCTCCGACAGTGCGGCGCTCCCTCAGTACTGCCCCTCCGACAGTGTGGTGCTCCCTCAGTACTGCCCCTCCGACAGTGTGGTGCTCCCTCAGTACTGCCCCTCCGACAGTGTGGTGCTCCCTCAGTACTGCCCCTCCGACAGTGCGGTGCTCACTCAGTACTGCCCCTCTGACAGTGTGGTGCTCCCTCAGTACTGCCCCTCCGACAGTGTGGTGCTCCCTCAGTACTGCCCCTCCGACAGTGTGGTGCTCCCTCAGTACTGCCCCTCCGACAGTGTGGTGCTCCCTCAGTACTGCCCCTCCGACAGTGCGGTGCTCACTCAGTACTGCCCCTCTGACAGTGTGGTGCTCCCTCAGTACTGCCCCTCCGACAGTGTGGTGCTCCCTCAGTACTGCCCCTCCGACAGTGCGGTGCTCACTCAGTACTGCCCCTCTGACAGTGTGGTGCTCCCTCAGTACTGCCCCTCTGACAGTGTGGTGCTCCCTCAGTACCGCCCCTCCGACAGTGCGGTGCTCACTCAGTACTGCCCCTCCGACAGTGCGGTGCTCACTCAGTACTGCCCCTCTGACAGTGTGGTGCTCCCTCAGTACTGCCCCTCCGACAGTGTGGTGCTCCCTCAGTACTGCCCCTCCGACAGTGTGGTGCTCCCTCAGTACTGCCCCTTCGACAGTGTGGTGCTCCCTCAGTACTGCCCCTCCGACAGTGCGGTGCTCACTCAGTACTGCCCCTCCGACAGTGCGGTGCTCACTCAGTACTGCCCCTCTGACAGTGTGGTGCTCCCTCAGTACTGCCCCTCCGACAGTGTGGTGCTCCCTCAGTACTGCCCCTCCGACAGTGTGGTGCTCCCTCAGTACTGCCCCTTCGACAGTGTGGTGCTCCCTCAGTACTGCCCCTCCGACAGTGCGGTGCTCACTCAGTACTGCCCCTCTGACAGTGTGGTGCTCCCTCAGTACTGCCCCTCCGACAGTGTGGTGCTCCCTCAGTACTGCCCCTCCGACAGTGTGGTGCTCCCTCAGTACTGCCCCTTCGACAGTGTGGTGCTCCCTCAGTACTGCCCCTCCGACAGTGCGGTGCTCACTCAGTACTGCCCCTCTGACAGTGTGGTGCTCCCTCAGTACTGCCCCTCCGACAGTGTGGTGCTCCCTCAGTACTGCCCCTCCGACAGTGCGGTGCTCACTCAGTACTGCCCCTCCGACAGTGTGGTGCTCCCTCAGTACTGCCCCTCTGACAGTGTGGTGCTCCCTCAGTACCGCCCCTCCGACAGTGCAGCGCTCCCTCAGTACTGCACCGGGAGTGTCGGCCTGGATTATGGGGCTCAAATCTCTGGAGTGAGACTTGAACCCACGACCTTCTGACTGAGAGACGAGAGAGAGAGTTACCGACTGAGCCACAGCTGGTAAGTGGGGCACTTAACTGTCGCAAAAGTCATTCTTGCCAAATTCATCTCGGATATTTGCACAGCAGCAGGAACTGCATCCATCAAAGAACTCAACTGGGAGTAGCTTTAGCTGCAGAACTTTGCAAGAATTCATCTTTCTGCAAGTCTTAAATTCTACGTTTAATTTTTTGATGTAAAGCTGCCATCGAACGGACCCAAAATCCAACCTTGAATTAAATTTCAGCGGGGTGGAGAGCGGCTGGAAGTGGGATTGGTGCCGACTGACCTAGGTTGCCATCAATTAAACTTCTTACAGGTGTTAGTGTTGGGGGAAATCACTTGCAGAGTCTGGCCCCCTCCTCCACCACTGCCAGGTCTGCACACAGGAGATTTCTCTGCTCGAAGTTCATGCTGTTGAGGGAGAGAGGGGACATTTCAGCAACAACGTGTGTTTATACAGCGTCTTTTAACATAGTGAAACGTCCCAAGACCCTTCTCGGGAGCGTTATCGAACAAAATTTGACACCGAGCCGCATCAGCAGATATCCGGGCAGATGGAAAGTGATCAGTTTTAAGGAGCTTCTTAAAGGAGGAGAGAGAGGCGGAGAGGTTTAGGGAGGGAATTCCAGAGCTTAGGGCCCAGGCAGCTGAAGGCACGGCCGCCAATGGTGGGATTGGGGCGGGGGGGGTATGCGTAAGAGGCAGAAACCCTCACAACATTCAAGAAGCATTTAGATGAGCACTTGAAACGCCATAGCATACAAGGCTACGGACCAAGTGCTGGAAAATGGGATTAGAATAGACGGGGCTTGATGGCCGGCACGAACACGATGGGCTGAAGGGCCTCTTTCTGTGCTGTATAACTCTGAGATCTCTGGAGGTTGTTAGAGATGGACGGGGGGGGGCGAGGACTTGGAGGGATTTGAACGCAAGGATGAGAATTTGGAGGGTTGGGGCCAATGTAAGTCAGCAAGGATGGGGATGATGGGATTTCAGATGGAGATGTACAACATGGGTCAGATGAGGGCTCAGTGTGTTACTGATCCAACCAGGACAGGGAGATCCCCAGGTTGAGCCCTGCTCGAGCTGTTCGAAATTGACCCTGGCTTAAGCAGAGGGCAGAGGGCAAATGGCCCTGGATTCATGCTCCCGCTGGTGTATGGTGGTTGGGCGAGCATGACATTGGGCTCGGTTTGAAAGGACCTGTCCCACGAACGCACTCTTCCCTGTCTGTTCCTTCTCTTCCTGGACCCATCTCCTAGGGAACCCAACCCCCCCCGGCCACCAGCCAGCCAATCAGCTCTCCTTTACGCAGGACCCGAAGCCTTCAATGTTCTTAGTAGCTCTTCCTGCCGCCTTGATGCTGTTTAAAAAAAATTATTCAATCTCGGGGATGTGGGCGCCCCGGGCAAGGCCGGCATTTATTGTCCATCCCTAGCTGCCCTGAGAAGGTGGTGGTGAGCCGCACCTTTGAACCGCAGGGTCTGAGGGGCTTGTTGGGCTACTTCAAGATGTGGTGAAGTCATCTATAGGCCCAGACCGGGTAAGGACAGCAGGTATCCTACCCTGCAAGGAACGTTAGTGAACTGGTTGGGTTTTCCGACAATCCGACAGCTTCATACTCACTTTAGGACTTTTTAAACAAGATTTTTTTTTTTTTTTTTTTAAGTGTTATACAGACCTGCACCCACCAGTACTGTACCCCAGTGTTATACAGCGACAGACCTGCACCCACCAGTACTGTACCCCAGTGTTATACAGCGACAGACCTGTACCCCACCAGTACTGTACCCCAGTGTTATACAGCGACAGACCTGTACCCACCAGTACTGTACCCCAGTGTTATACAGCGACAGACCTGTACCCACCAGTACTGTACCCCAGTGTTATACAGGGACAGACCTGTACCCCACCAGTACTGTACCCCAGTGTTATACAGTGACAGACCTGTACCCACCAGTACTGTACCCCAGTGTTATACAGCGACAGACCTGCAGAACAACAATAACATGCCTTTATATAGCGCCTTTAACATAGTAAAACATCCTAAAGCACTACACAGGAGTGTTATCAGACAAAATTTGACACCGAGCCACAGAAGGAGATATTAGGACAGGTGACCAAACCTTGGTGCAAGAGGGAGGTTTTAAGGAGCGTCTTAAAGGAGGAGGGATAGGCGGAGAGGTTTAGGGAGGGAATTCCAGAGCTTAGGACCCAGGCAGCTGAAGGCACGGCCACCAATGGTGGAGCGATTAAAATCGGGGGATGCTCAAGAGGTCAGAATTGGAGGAGCGCAGAGATCTCTGAGGTTTGTAGGGCTGGAGGAAGTTACAGAGATAGGGAGGGGCGAGGGCCATGGAGGGATTTGAAAACAATAATGAGAATTTTAAAATCGAGGCATTGCCGGACCATGAACCAACCCTTCGAGTATAAAGCACAATATCCTCCAAACTGGGTGAGCAATGCCATGGGTCATCGGCTAGCAGTTTGTAGCACATAGTTTTCAGCCAATCGTACCTCAGCTGTCACTCTTTAAAGTGTCAAAAATATAAGAGTCAGAGAGCCAGTCATTTCCATATTTTTTCCTGACCTGCAGTTGGAAATTTACACCAGTCCGCAATTACACTCTAACTGACCTCGGGTTGTGTTTACTGAACACGTTGACTTTGGGTTATTAAAGTGACGGGCCAGCTTAAACACAGGTCCACCTGGACGGGAGATTATGTTGAGCACCACAATATACAGTAGCCCACTTATTAAAGTGGTGAGAAGCTGAGGGTGAGTGACCGAGCCCCAGGGAGTGACCGATCTCGGGAGTGACCGATCCCCGGGCAGTGACCGATCTCAGAGGAGTGACCGATCGCCAGAGAGTGACCGATCGATAGAGAGTGACCGATCGCCAGAGAGTGACCGATCTCCAGGGAGTGACCGATCGCCAGGGTGTGACCAATCCCCAGGGAGTGACCGATCCCCGGATAGTGACGAATCAGAAAATGACCGATCCCGGGGTGTGACCGATCCCCGGGGAGTGACCGATCGTCAGAGAGTGACCGATCACCAGGGAGTGACCGATCTCCAGGTCCTGAATGATACAGTGAGCCAGTCAACAAGCGATGTCCACTTCAACAACCCTGTCTGTCCCTAAAACACACTGCTTGGTGACGGGCCAGTGAGTGTCATCCCACTCAGTCAGTGACCACAGGAACAAGAGGAGGCCATTCAGCCCATCAGGCCTATTCCACCATTCAATCGGATCATGGCTGATCAGCATCTCAACTCCATCTACTTGCCTTGGTTCCGTATCCCTTAACACCCTTACCCAGCAAAAATCAATCAATCTCAGTCCTGAAATTTTCAATTGACTCCCAGCCTCAACAGAATTTGCGGGGAGAGAGTTCCAGATTTCCACCACCCTTTGTGTGAAGAAGTGCTTCCTGACATCACCCCTGAACGGCCTGGCTCTAATTTTAAGGTTCTGCCCCCTTGTTCTGGACTCCCCCCACCAGAGGAAATAGTTTCTATCTACCCTATCAAATACTTTAATCATCTTAAACACCTTGAATAGATCGCCCCTTAATCTTCTAAACTCGAGGGAATACAAGCCCAGTCTGTGCAACCTGTCCTCGGAATTTAACCCTTTTACCCCTGGTGTCATTCTGGTGAATCTGTGCTGCTCCCTCTCCGAGGCCAGTGCATTCTTCCTGAGGTGCGGAGCCTAGGACTGAATGCAGTTACTCCAGACGGGCTCTGACCGGAGAGCTGTACAACTGGAGCACACCTTCCACCCCTTTGTATGATTTTACAGGAACGACAGGCGACTGGAGGCCACGGGCCCAGTGTTTGTCATATTTAATGATTGAATGAATCAGAGGCTCATCATTCCGGCTGAGGGAGGTGATGGAGCTCAATATACAGAGAATCATAGAACGATACTGCACAGGAGGAGGCCATTCGGCCTCTTTGAAAGAGCTCTCCAATTAGTCCCACTCCCCCCCTGCTCTTTCCCCGTAGCCCTGCAATTTTTCCTTTTCAAGTATTTATCCAATTCGCCTTTTGAAAGTTACTATTGAATTTGCTTCCACCGCCCTTTCAGGCAGCGCGTTCCAGATCACAACAACTCGCTGTGTAAAAAGAATTCTCATCTCCCCTCTGGTTCTTTTGCCAATTACCTGTAATCTGTGTCCTCTGGTTACCGACCCTTCTGTCCGAGGAAACAGTTTCTCCTTATTTACTCTATTAAAACCCCTCGTGATTTTGAACACCTCAATTAAATCTCCCCTTAACCTTCTCTGCTCTATGGCGAACGACCCCAGCTTCTCCATGTAACTGAAGTCCCTCATCCCTGGTACCTGAGCGGTATTACATTGTAGGGTGTCTTACTGGGCGTTGAAGGGACTGTAATAACCTTTAATCTTCTTTCCAGAGACTGGTTCCCGAGCCCCCTCATATCCTCTATAAATACACACACATACTCCCGGGGTCCCTCTATAACTACACACACACTCCCGGGGTCCCTCTATAAATACACACACACTCCCGGGGTCCCTCTATAACTACACACACACTCCCGGGGTCCCTCTATAAATACACACACACACTCCCAGGGTCCCTCTATAAATACACACACACTCCCAGGGTCCCTCTATAAATACACACACACTCCCGGGGTCCCTCTATAAATACACACACACTCCCGGGGTCCCTCTATAACTACACACACACTCCCGGGGTCCCTCTATAAATACACACACACTCCTGGGGTCCCTCTATAAATACACACACACTCCCGGGGTCCCTCTATAAATACACACACACTCCCAGGGTCCCTCTATAAATACACACACACTCCCGGGGTCCCTCTATAAATACACACACACTCCCGGGGTCCCTCTATAACTACACACACACTCCCGGGGTCCCTCTATAAATACACACACACTCCTGGGGTCCCTCTATAAATACACACACACACTCCCAGGGTCCCTCTATAAATACACACACACACTCCCGGGGTCCCTCTATAAATACACACACACACTCCCGGGTGTTGTGTATGTAATATGTGTGCTACTTGAACCTATGGACAGGACTGCACTACTTGTAGGGCGTAGTGATACGCAGTACCACTCCTGGCCATAGGGGTATAAATAGTACTGTGGGTACTGATCTCCCCTCAGTTCCCGCCTGTGGGCATGAAGTAAAGACCTACGTGCAGTCCCTACCTCCAACCAGTAAAGGCCTGTTTGAGTTATACGTTTAAGTCTTTGTGTTAATTGTTCAATACAATACACATACTTAACACTGGTGACGAGTCGGTTCGAACCCTGCGGCAGTTATTCCACGGCGGCTTCGTCCAAAGACAGGATGTTGAAGAGAGGTTTCAATCCTCAACACCCCACTCAAAACTGAAGGGCAGCAGAAATCCTGACAGCTTCCAGCGACTGGAAGAGACAGGCATTAGGACCCTGAAGCCTCCATAACCTCGTGGGTAAGCCAGAGCCCGGGAGGGAGCGAGCAAGAGCCGCGCGAGCGGGTGAGCCAGAGGCCGGGAGCCGCTTCAAGTGCGAGGCGCAGCGCGGGCCAGCGATCGGGACCAAAGATAAGGGCCGCACTCGGACTGAAAGGCGCGGCGGCTGCAGAAGCTCAAGGTGCGAGAGCCGCTTCGGTCGGGAGCCACTTCACGATCCAGCGATCGCATCCGCTGATAAGGGCCGCACTTGGGGGCTGAAGGGAGATGGCGTCGGGGGACGGGTGAAGACCGCCAAGCGCGGGAAAACCGCCATTTTGTGGGCGGAGGACGACGGCAAGAGCGGGAAGCCGCCATCTTTGATAACAAGTAAAGAAAATAAAATCTGAGAAATTGCAAATCTACAATGCCTAAACACGGGAATATTAGCACCTTTGATAGTGATCTCGAAGATTGGGCCATATATGTTGAAAGAGTAAAAAATTATTGTAAGGCCAATAAAATTCGTGACCAAGATAAGGCTCTAACATTATTAAATTTAATGGGTGCGAAGACATACGGGCAATTGAAACACCTGTTATCACCAGATGAACCGGCGGATAAGACGTTCGATGAGATTGTTACTGTCCTGAAAGATCATCTAAACCCCACGCCGCTGATGCTAGCGGAACGATTTAAATTTTACGACAGAAGGCAGCTACAGCATGAAAGCAATGCTGAATATTTGCTGGAATTGCGTAAATTAGCGAAATATTGCCAGTTTGGAACGGGACTGACAGATGCACTACGAGACAAATTTGTGTGTGGTTTATTTAAACAGGATACACAAAAGCGACTGCTCGAGGAGAATGAGCTGACGCTTGAGAAGGCGGTCACTATGGCAGCAGCACACGAAGCCGCAGCGAGAGGCACGGCAGTAATGCAGCTACGGTCACCGGAGCTCAGTGCACACAAATTGGGTGTGAGTTCTGGCAAATGTTATCGTTGTGGAAAGACAACGCATGATCAGAACCAGTGTTGGTTTAAAAACCAAGAATGTAGAACTTGTGGTAGGCTTGGACATATAGCTAGAGTATGCAGGTCAGGGAAGAAGACCAGCAACAAGAAGTCACCGCAAGGAAAATACGCAAAGGTACACAAGGTGACCGAACAGGAGTCCGATTCAGACGCTAGCAGTAATGAACTGGCTAGCTTAAGCTGTAATGAACTGGCTAGCTTAAGAGTACTCAACGCTGGTAAGGGTGCAGACCTCCAGACAATTTGGGTCACTCTTCAGATAGAAGGAGTCCAAGTAAAACTGGAATTGGACACTGGATCGGCATTGACGGTCATAAATAAGAAAGATTACGGAAAGTTATTCCAACATATTCCCCTACAGGATACGGGGATTATATTGAAAACATACACGGGGCAAAGAGTGTACCCCATCGGGAAAATAGAGGTTGCAGTGGTCCACAAGGGCGAAGACAGTCAAATAATGGACTTATATGTGATATCTGAAGGAGGTCCTCCACTACTAGGACGGGAGTGGATTAGGAAAATGAATATGGACTGGCATTTCCTACAAACAATAACGAGTGAGAACTCAGTGAAGATAGTCGGCCCAGACTCTGGAACGGATGATGGTAAGCCCAAATCAGGTGCAAAAGACAAAGTTTCAGCACAGAATTCCACTGAGCAACAACAACATAGTTTAACTGTGGATTCTGAGTCTGGCAAGTCTACTGATGTGCCCATTTCTGAGGGACACCGGGCTCGAACTCAACTCCATTTCAAACTACAACAGCAATTAGAACAAATGCTTCGCCGTTTTGAGCAAGAGTTGAATGCAACGAAAGAGTTCTTTGATATAGAGTTGGAGAACCTGGAAAGACAACAGAAGCAGCTGATGGAGAAAATGGAGCAGGAGCACACAAAACGTCTGATGTCAGAGGAGTTAACGGTCAGCCAACTCCTGCATATGCTGAAGGACAGGACTCTGAAATGGGAAAAACTTGAACATAAACTTCAATATTCAAACGAAAGGGGTTCGGAGCTCTCAAAGGTTATTGGAAGAGCTGAGGTGGCAACACAGACTGAGATGACTGCAACAGAGCAGCCCTTGGATGCCAAAAGTACGCTGACTCACGTCAACGTAGAACAACAGACCGCTGAAACAGCTGCTCCGGTAGAGGGATTGAATAGTCCGATCAATCAATCTCCAAAAGAAGTTGAAGTAGTAAAATCTCAAATGAGGTCATTAGTAAACGACTTGCTGAAAGCCCAGAAAAAGCTGGATGCAGAGGTACACATGAAGAAGTCTCTTCAGGAAAGATGTCTGGATTTGGAACAAGAGCTGGCTAACGTCCAGCTGGGTATGGAGGAAATAGACGACCCTCTCACTGGTCTAGCTCAGGACGACACCGAATATTACCATGACCTGGTGGACGACACCGAATATTACGATGTCCTGTCCTGCCCAGCTTGTAACTTCGACTCCCAAAGTGCAGAAATCATGGAGGAGCACCAAAAGTCTACGGAACATCGGGAGAAGCTGGCTCTACGACGGAAACAGGAGGAAGAGAAGGAGGAACTGCGCATGCAGCTGGCAGCTGTGGCAGCTGACAATGGAGCCCAGAGAGTCTCCAAGAAGCAGAAAAGGAAAAGTCGAAACAGAAGATGACCCATCTGAACCATTATTACCTCTACCAGATCACACACGTGGTCCCTCCGAACGGAGCCAATTCAGTTCGGAAGTTCAAACTGTTAAATCCATGGAAGGACTATTGAATGAGTCACTCCAGCAACGTGAACCGACTACACCACAGAGATTGAATCTGTGAACTGTTTCCCGCAGAGACTGAATCTGTGATCTGTTTTGACATGAAGTTATCTATGTATCTATGTTATTCTGTTATGTAAACCTGAAGTTATATATGTATATATGTTATTACGTTATGTTAAATGGGGAGATGACTGTAAAGCTAAGAAGGGAGGAATGTTGTGCATGTAATATGTGTGCTACTTGAACCTATGGACAGGACTGCACTACTTGTAGGGCGTAGTGATACGCAGTACCACTCCTGGCCATAGGGGTATAAATAGTACTGTGGGTACTGATCTCCCCTCAGTTCCCGCCTGTGGGCATGAAGTAAAGACCTACGTGCAGTCCCTACCTCCAACCAGTAAAGGCCTGTTTGAGTTATACGTTTAAGTCTTTGTGTTAATTGTTCAATACAATACACATACTTAACACCGGGGTCCCTCTATAAATACACACACACTCCCGGGGTCCCTCTATAAATACACACACACTCCCGGGGTCCCTCTATAAATACACACACACTCCCGAGGTCCCTCTATAAATACACACACACTCCCGGGGTCCCTCTATAAATACACACACACACTCCCGGGGTCTCTCTATAAAGACACACACACACACACTCCCGGGGTCCCTCTATAAATACACACACACTCCTGGGGTCCCTCTATAAATACACCCACACTCCCGGGGTCCCTCTATAAAGACACACACACACTCCCGGGGTCCCTCTATCAATACACACACACACTCCCGGGGTCCCTCTATAAATACACACACACTCCTGGGGTCCCTCTATAAATACACACACACTCCCGGGGTCCCTCTATAAATACACACACACACTCCTGGGGTCCCTCTATAAATACACACACACTCCCGGGGTCCCTCTATAAATACACACACACTCCCGGGGTCCCTCTATAAATACACACACACTCCTGGGGTCCCTCTATAAATACACACACACTCCTGGGGTCCCTCTATAAATACACACACACACTCCCGGGGTCCCTCTATAAATACACACACACTCCCAGGGTCCCTCTATAAATACACACACACTCCCGGGGTCCCTCTATAAATACACACACACTCCCGGGGTCCCTCTATAAATACACACACACTCCCGGGGTCCCTCTATAAATACACACACACTCCTGGGGTCCCTCTATAAATACACACACTCCCGGGGTCCCTCTATAAATACACACACACTCCTGGGGTCCCTCTATAAATACACACACACACTCCCGGGGTCCCTCTATAAATACACACACACTCCCGGGGTCCCTCTATAAATACACACACACCCCCGGGATCCCTCTATAAATACACACACACACTCCTGGGGTCCCTCTATAAACACACACACACACTCCTGGGGTCCCTCTATAAATACACACAAACCCCCGGGGTCCCTCTATAAATACACACACACTCCTGGGGTCCCTCTATAAATACACACACACTCCTGGGGTCCCTCTATAAATACACACACACACTCCCGGGGTCCCTCTATAAATACACACACACTCCTGGGGTTCCTCTATAAATACACACACACTCCTGGGGTCCCTCTATAAATGCACACACACACTCCTGGGGTCCCTCTATAAATACTCACACACACTCCCGGGGTCCCTCTATAAATACTCACACACACTCCCGGTGTCCCTCTATAAATACACACACACTCCCGGGGTCCCTCTATAAATACACACACACTCTCCCGGGGTCCCTCTATAAATACACACACACTCCCGGGTTCCCTCTATAAATACACACACACTCCTGGGGTCCCTCTATAAATACACACACACACTCCTGGGGTCCCTCTATAAATACACACACACACTCCCGGGGTCCCTCTATAAATACACACACACTCCCGGGGTCCCTCTATAAATACACACACACCCCCGGGATCCCTCTATAAATACACACACACACTCCTGGGGACCCTCTATAAACACACACACACACTCCTGGGGTCCCTCTATAAATACACACAAACCCCCGGGGTCCCTCTATAAATACACACACACTCCTGGGGTCCCTCTATAAATACACACACACTCCTGGGGTCCCTCTATAAATACACACACACACTCCCGGGGTCCCTCTATAAATACACACACACTCCTGGGGTTCCTCTATAAATACACACACACTCCTGGGGTCCCTCTATAAATGCACACACACACTCCTGGGGTCCCTCTATAAATACTCACACACACTCCCGGGGTCCCTCTATAAATACTCACACACACTCCCGGTGTCCCTCTATAAATACACACACACTCCCGGGGTCCCTCTATAAATACACACACACTCTCCCGGGGTCCCTCTATAAATACACACACACTCCCGGGTTCCCTCTATAAATACACACACACTCCCGGGGTCCCTCTATAAATACACACACACTCCTGGGGTCCCTCGATAAATACACACACACTCCTGGGGTGCCTCTATAAATACACACACACTCCCGGGGTCCCTCTATAAATACACACACACTCCCGGGGTCCCTCTATAAATACACACACACACTCCTGGGGTCCCTCTATAAATACACACACACACTCCCGGGGTCCCTCTATAAATACACACACACTCCCAGGGTCCCTCTATAAATACACACACACTCCCGGGGTCCCTCTATAAATACACACACACTCCTGGGGTCCCTCTATAAATACACACACACACTCCCGGGGTCCCTCTATAAATACACACACACTCCCGGGATCCCTCTATAAATACACACACACACTCCTGGGGTCCCTCTATAAATACACACACACTCCCGGGGTCCCTCTATAAATACACACACACACTCCTGGGGTCCCTCTATAAATACACACACACTCTCGGAGTCCCTCTATAAATATACACACACTCCCGGGGTCCCTCTATAAATACACACACACTCTCGGGGTCCCTCTATAAATACACACACACTCCCGGGTCCCTCTATAAATACACACACACTCCCGGGGTCCCTCTATAAATACACACACACACT
Organism: Somniosus microcephalus; assembly: GCF_052327205.1. Classification (NCBI taxonomy): domain Eukaryota; kingdom Metazoa; phylum Chordata; class Chondrichthyes; order Squaliformes; family Somniosidae; genus Somniosus; species Somniosus microcephalus. The sequence goes on from NW_028225180.1 coordinate 72,783,986, forward strand.
CCCGGGGACCCTCTATAAATACACACACACACTCCCGGGGTCCCTCTATAAATACACACACACACTCCCGGGGTCCCTCTATAAATACACACACACACTCCTGGGGTCCCTCCATAAATACACACACACTCCTGGGGTCCCTCTATAAATACACACACACTCCCGGGATCCCTCTATAAATACACACACACTCCTGGGGTCCCTCTATAAATACACACACACTCCCGGGATCCCTCTATAAAGACACACACACACTCCTGGGGTTCCTCTATAAATACACACACACTCCTGGGGTCCCTCTATAAATACACACACACTCCCGGGGTCCCTCTATAAATACACACACACACTCCCGGGGTCCCTCTATAAATACACACACACTCCCGGGGTCCCTCTATAAATACACACACACTCCCAGGGTCCCTCTATAAATACACACACACTCCCGGGATCCCTCTATAAATACACACACACACTCCCGGGGTCCCTCTATAGTTACACACACACACTCCCAGGGTCCCTCTATAAATACACACACACTCCCGGGGTCCCTCTATAAATACACACACACTCCCGGGATCCCTTTATAAATACACACACACACTCCCGGGGTCCCTCTATAAATACACACACACTCCCGGGGTCCCTCTATAAATACACACACACACTCCTGGGGTCCCTCTATAAATACACACACACTCCCGGGGTCCCTCTATAAATACACACACACACTCCTGGGGTCCCTCTATAAATACACACACACTCCCGGGGTCCCTCTATAAATACACACACACTCCCGGGGTCCCTCTATAAATACACACACACACTCCTGGGGTCCCTCTATAAATACACACACACACTCCCGGGGTCCCTCTATAAATACACACACACTCCCGGGGTCCCTCTATAAATACACACACACACTCCTGGGGTCCCTCTATAAATACACACACACACTCCCGGGGTCCTTCTATAAATACACACACACACTCCTGGGGTCCCTCTATAAATACACACACACACTCCTGGGGTCCCTCTATAAATACACACACACACTCCTGGGGTCCCTCTATAAATACACACACACTCCCGGGGTCCCTCTATAAATACACACACACTCCCGGGGTCCCTCTATAAATACACACACACACTCCTGGGGTCCCTCTATAAATACACACACACACTCCTGGGGTCCCTCTATAAATACACACACACACTCCCAGGGTCCCTCTATAAATACACACACACTCCTGGGGTCCCTCTATAAATACACACACTCCCAGGGTCCCTCTATAAATACACACACACACTCCTGGGGTCCCTCTATAAATACACACACACACTCCTGGGGTCCCTCTATAAATACACACACACACTCCTGGGGTCCCTCTATAAATACACACACACACTCCTGGGGTCCCTCTATAAATACACACACACACTCCTGGGGTCCCTCTATAAATACACACACACACTCCTGGGGTCCCTCTATAAATACACACACACACTCCTGGGGTCCCTCTATAAATACACACACACTCCCGGGGTCCCTCTATAAATACACACACACACTCCTGGGGTCCCTCCATAAATACACACACACACTTCCGGGGTCCCTCTATAAATACACACACACTCCTGGGGTCCCTCTATAAATACACACACACACTCCCGGGGTCCCTCTATAAATACACACACACTCCTGGGGTCCCTCTATAAATACACACACACACTTCCGGGGTCCCTCTATAAATACACACACACTCCTGGGGTCCCTCTATAAATACACACACACACTCCCGGGGTCCCTCTATAAATACACACACACACTCCTGGGGTCCTTCTATAAATACACACACACACACTCCTGGGGTCCCTCTATAAATACACACACACACTCCTGGGGTCCCCCTATAAATACACACACACTCCCGGGGTCCCTCTATAAATACACACACACACTCCTGGGGTCCTTCTATAAATACACACACACACTCCTGGGGTCCCTCTATAAATACACACACACACTCCTGGGGTCCCCCTATAAATACACACACACACTCCTGGGGTCCTTCTATAAATACACACACACACTCCTGGGGTCCCTCTATAAATACACACACACACTCCTGGGGTCCTTCTATAAATACACACACACACTCCTGGGGTCCCTCTATAAATACACACACACACTCCTGGGGTCCCCCTATAAATACACACACACTCCTGGGGTCCTTCTATAAATACACACACATGTCCTAAATCAAAGGAAACAGCTTCCCAGTGGAATCCAGAAACAGGTTCAGAGTGTTATCTTAGCAGGTTACATAATAGAGAAATATGACCTCTTACGACCCCCAGGTTCCGCTCCCCCCATCTCTGTAACCTCCTCCAGCCCTGCAACCCCCCCACCCCCCAAGATCTCTGCGCCCCTCTAATTCTGGCCTCTTGCGCATCCCTGATTATAATCGCTCCACCATTGGCGGCCGTGCCTTCAGCTGCCTGGGCCCTAAGCTCTGGAATTCCCTCCCTAAACCTCTCTGCCTCTCTCTCCTCCTTTAAGACGCTCCTTAAAACTGACCTCTTTGACCAAGCTTTTGGTCACCTGCCCTAATATCTCGTTATGTGGCTCGGTGTCAAATTGTGTTTGATAATCGCTCCTGTGTTAAAGGCTCTATATAAATACAAGTTGGTGTTGTTGTCAATCCCCCAGGTTCCCCGCGATGACCCCATGGGTCCGGAGACCTCGATTTGCTTTTGAACAGCTGAAGCGAGCTCTCACTCGTGTGACTGGCAGCTGCCCATCATTTTACCGCAGATTCTCTCCAAAATAGGATATTTCTTCCGCTGGTACTACCACTGAATTGTGGCTTACAGGGTGGGGGATGGAAATATTGTAACGTGGGTGAGTTTCTCAACCTCTGCAACTGGTTTCGAGCAAAGCCGCAAACATAGAAACGTAGAAGATAGGAGCAGGAGTAGGCCATTTGACCCCTCGAGCCTGCTCCGCCATTCAATGCGATCATGGCTGATCATCCAAATTCAGTACCCTGTCCCTGCTTTCTCCCCATACCCCTTGATCCCTTTAGCCTTAAGAAATATATCCAACTCCTTCTTGAATATATTTAATGAATTGGCCTCAACTGCCTTTGGTGGTAGAGAATTCCACAGGTTCACCACTCTCTGGGTGAAGAAATTCCTCCTCATCTCAGTCCTAAATGGCTTACCCCTTATCCTTAGACTGTGACCCCTGGTTCTGGACTCCCCCGCCATTGGGAACATCCTTCCTGCATCTAGTCTGTCTAGTCCTGTTAGAATTTTATAAGTTTCAATGAGATCCCCTCTCATTCTTCTAAACTCCAGCAAGTATAAGCCCAATCGACCCAATCTCTCCTCCTACGTCATTCCTGCCATCCCGGGTATCAGCCTGGTGAATCTTCGCTGCACTCCCTCCATGGCAAGAACATCCTTCCTCAGATAAAACGACCAAAACTGCACACAATACTCAAGATGTGGTCTCACCAAGGCTCTGTACAACTGCAGCAAGACATCCTTGCTCCTGTACTTGAACCCTCTCGCTATGAAGGCCAACATACCATTTGCCTTCTTAACCGCCTGCTGCACCTGCATGCTTACCTTCAGCGACTGGTGCACAAGGACGCCCAGGTCTCGTTGCACTTCCCCTTCTCCCAATCTATTGCTGTCAGATAATAATCTGCCTTCCTGTTTTTGCCACCAAAGTGGATAACCTCGCATTTATCCACATTATACTGCATCTGCCATGCATCTGCCCAATCACCCAACCTGTCCAAATCATCCTGGAGTTTCTCGGCATCTTCCTCACAGCACACACGCCCACCCAGCTTTGTGTCGTCTGCAAACTTGGAGATATTACATCTAGTTCCCTCGTCTAGATCATTAATATATATTGTGAATAGCTGGGGCCCAAGGACCGATCCCTGTGGTACCCCACTAGTCACTGCCTGCCACTCGGAAAAAGACCCGTTTATTTCAACTCTTTGCTTCCACGAGACAAGGCAGCTGGACACATGGAAGAGAGCAAGTGGGGTGTGGAAACCTGTCGACGTGTCACAGACTCCAGGCCTGGTCGCTCACTGATGCGATTGGATTTTATTGAACCAGAGATAATACACTTTGCACCAATAGAACAGTTAATACAATAGGCAAAAATACTGCGGATGCTGGAAATCAGAAGTAACAGAAAACGCTGGAAATGCTCAGCGGGCCAGGCAGCATCGGTGGAGAGAGAAACAGAGCTAACGTTTCAGGGCGGTGACCCTTCCTCAGAACTGGAAAAGGTTTAACAGGTTTTTAAGCAAGTGCAGGGGCAGGGAAAGGGAGGAAAGAACAAAGGGAAGGTCTGTGATAGGGCGGAAGGCAGGAGAGATTAAAAGACAAAAGGGACGATGGTGCAAGGCAAAAGGAGATGGTAACGGGACAAGTTAAGAACAGTTAATATTTCTACAGCAGTCCTCACACAGAGGGATGCGTCTCGGAACGCTGTACAGGGATGGAGATGCAGCGTGGGATAACAGTCACAGTGTAAAATAACACAGTGTAAAATACATTGTAACATAACTGCAATATACAGTGAAATATACAGTGTAAAACACAGTGTAAAAATAACCAACTCAGACAGGAATACACGGAGCATTGAGATCTGTCCTGGGGTCAGATTACAGCCAGAGGGCACCGAGTGTTACCTGATCCCAACTCAATGTGGTATTTCTAAATGAGATGACAGAACATTTCCACCCGGAGGTCTATTCGCCCCTTTAAAAAGGATCAGGTGTGAACTGGGGCTCAGTGGGTGTATCTCTCTCTCTCTCTCTCTCTCTCTCTCTCTCTCTCTCTCTGAGTCAGAAGGTCATGGGTTCGAGACCCACTCCAGAGACTTTAGGCCTTAATCCAGGCCAACACTCCCGCTGCCAGTACTGAGGGAACCCCGCACTGTCGGAGGGGCGGTACTGAGGGAGCGCCGCACTGTCGGAGGGGCGGTACTGAGGGAGTGCTGCACTGTCGGAGGGGCAGTACTGAGGGAGCGCCGCACTGTCGGAGGGGCAGTACTGAGGGAGCGCCGCACTGTCGGAGGGGCAGTACTGAGGGAGCGCCGCACTGTCGGAGGGGCAGTACTGAGGGAGCGCCGCACTGTCGGAGGGGCAGTACTGAGGGAGTGCCGCACTGTCGGAGGGGCAGTACTGAGGGAGTGCCGCACTGTCGGAGGGGCAGTACTGAGGGAGTGCCGCACTGTCGGAGGGGCAGTGCTGAGGAAGTGCTGCACTGTCGGAGGGACAGTACTGAGGGAGCATCGCACTGTCGGAGGTTCGGTACTGAGGGAGTGCTGCACTGTCGGAGGGGCAGTACTGAGGGAGTGCCGCACTGTCGGAGGGGCGGTACTGAGGGAGTGCTGCACTGTTGGAGGGGCAGTACTGAGGGAGCGCCGCACTGTCGGAGGGACAGTACTGAGGGAGCGCCGCACTGTCGGAGGGGCAGTACTGAGGGAGCGCCGCACTGTCGGAGGGGCGGTACTGAGGGAGCGCCGCACTGTCGGAGGGGCGGTACTGAGGGAGCGCCGCACTGTCGGAGGGGCAGTACTGAGGGAGCGCCGCACTGTCGGAGGGGCGGTACTGAGGGAGCGCCGCACTGTCGGAGGGGTGGTACTGAGGGAGCGCCGCACTGTCGGAGGGGCAGTACTGAGGGAGCGCCGCACTGTCGGAGGGGCAGTACTGAGGGAGTGCTGCACTGTCGGAGGGGCAGTGCTGAGGAAGTGCTGCACTGTCGGAGGGACAGTACTGAGGGAGCATCGCACTGTCGGAGGTTCGGTACTGAGGGAGTGCTGCACTGTCGGAGGGGCAGTACTGAGGGAGTGCCGCACTGTCGGAGGGTCGGTACTGAGGGAGTGCTGCACTGTCGGAGGGGGCTGTACTGAGGGAGCGCCGCACTGTCGGAGGGGCAGTGCTGAGGGAGCGCCGCACTGTCGAAGGGTCGTTACTGAGGGAGTGCTGCACTGTTGGAGGGGCAGTACTGAGGGAGCGCCACACTGTCGGAGGGGCAGTACTGAGGAAGCGCCGCACTGTCGGAGGGGTGGTGATGAGGGAGCGCCGCACTGTCGGAGGTGCCGTCTTTTGGATGAGACGTTAAACCGAGGCCCTGTCTGCTCTCTCAGGTGGATGTAAAAGATCCCACGGCCAGTATCGGAAGAAGAGCAGGGGAGTTCTCCCCGGTGTCCTGGGGCCAATATTTATCCCACAACCAGCACTAAAACAGATTATCCGGTCATTTATCTCATTGCTGTTTGTGGGAGCTTGCTGTGCACAAATTGGCTGCCACGTTTCCTACATTACAACAGTGACCACACTTCAAAAAGTACTTCATTGGCTGTAAAGCGCTTTGGGACGTCCTGAGGTGGTGAAAGGCGCTGGAGAAATGCGAGTCTTTCTGTTCCTGTATTTGCTGGGGTTGTCCAGGGTCCCAGGCTCAGGTTCAGTCGGACTGGGGGAAAGGGGAGACCCTCAGTATCTAGACAGTCGACACATGTCACAGCGGCAGGTCTTGGCCGTGAAGATATTGATCTCTTCTCTCCTAGGGCCGCAGAACAGTCTCACCTTCACCTGGGAAAGACAGAAGGAGCCTGTTAGAGCCGTCAATCAAACTCCACCTCCACACAGATCTGGGGAGCGAGGGGGGGACGGAAATCGAGCGAGGGACGGGATGAAAAAGAGCAAGGGGAGAGGAAGAGAGCGAGATGAGGGGAAGAGAGCGAGGGGAGGGGAAGAGAGTGAGGGGAGGGGAAGAGAACGAGGGGAGGGAGGGAGAGAGAGCGAGGAGGGGAGGGAGAGAGAGCGAGGAGGGGAGGAAGAGAGAGCGAGGGAGAGAACGAGGGGGGGACAGAGAGAACGAGGGGGGGACAGAGAGAACGAGGGGGGGAGCGAGCGAGGGGGAGAGAGAGAGCGAGGGAGGAGCGAGAGAGCGAGGGGGGAGAGAGAGAGCGAGGGGGAGAGTGAGAGAGCGAGGGGGAGAGTGAGAGAGCGAGGGGGAGAGTGAGAGAGCGAGGGGGAGAGTGAGAGAGCGAGGGGGAGAGTGAGAGAGCGAGGGGGAGAGTGAGAGAGCGAGGGGGAGAGTGAGAGAGCGAGGGGGAGAGTGAGAGAGCGAGGGGGAGAGTGAGAGAGCGAGGGGGAGAGTGAGAGAGCGAGGGGGAGAGTGAGAGAGCGAGGGGGAGAGTGAGAGAGCGAGGGGGAGAGTGAGAGAGCGAGGGGGGAGAGAGAGAGCGAGGGGGGAGAGAGAGAGCGAGGGGGGGAGAGAGAGAGCGAGGGGGGGAGAGAGAGAGCGAGGAGGGGAGAGAGAGAGCGAGGAGGGGAGAGAGAGAGCGAGGAGGGAGAGAGAGAGAGCGAGGGGGAGAGAGAGAGCGAGGGGGGAGAGAGAGAGCGAGGGGGAGAGTGAGAGAGCGAGGGGGAGAGTGAGAGAGCGAGGGGGAGAGTGAGGAGAGCGAGGGGGGAGAGAGAGAGAGAGCGAGGGGGGAGTGAGAGAGTGAGGGAAGAGAGAGAGGGCGAGGGGCAGTGAGAGAGCGAGGGGGAGTGAGAGAGCGAGGGGGAGTGAGAGAGCGAGGGGGGAGAGAGAGAGAGCGAGGAGGGAGTGAGAGAGCGAGGGAAGAGAGAGAGAGCGCGAGGGGGAGAGAGTGTGCGAAGGGGAGAGAGAGAGAGCGCGAGGGGGAGAGAGAGCGAGTCGGAGAGAGAGAGAGCGAGGGGGAGAGAGAGCGAGGGAGGGGGAGAGAGAGATAGAGGGGGAGAGGGAGAGAGAGAGCGAGGGGGAGTGAGAGAGCGAGGGGGGAGAGAGAGCGAGGGGGGAGAGAGAGCGAGGGGGGAGAGAGAGAGCGAGGGGGGAGTGAGAGAGCGAGGGGGAGTGAGAGAGCGAGGGGGAGTGAGAGAGCGAGGGGGGAGAGAGAGCGAGGGGGCGAGAGAGAGCGAGGGGGAGTGAGAGAGCGAGGGGGGAGAGAGAGAGCGAGGGGGGAGAGAGAGAGCGAGGGGGGAGAGAGAGAGCGAGGGGGGAGAGAGAGAGCGAGGGGGAGAGAGAGCGAGTCGGAGAGAGAGAGAGCGAGGGGGAGAGAGAGCGAGGGAGGGGGAGAGAGAGATAGAGGGGGAGAGGGAGAGAGAGAGCGAGGGGGGAGAGAGAGAGCGAGGGGGGAGAGAGAGAGCGAGGGGGGAGAGAGAGAGCGAGGGGGGAGTGAGAGAGCGAGGGGGGAGAGAGAGAGCGAGGGGGAGAGAGAGCGAGTCGGAGAGAGAGAGAGCGAGGGGGAGAGAGAGCGAGGGAGGGGGAGAGAGAGATGGAGGGGGAGAGGGAGAGAGAGAGCGCGAGGGGGAGTGAGAGAGCGAGGGGGGAGAGAGAGCGAGGGGGGAGAGAGAGAGCGAGGGGGGAGTGAGAGAGCGAGGGGGGAGAGAGAGAGCGAGGGGGGAGAGAGAGCGAGGGGGAGAGAGAGAGCGAGGGGGGAGAGAGAGAGCGAGGGGGGAGAGAGAGAGCGAGGGGGGAGAGAGAGAGCGAGGGGGGAGAGAGAGAGCGAGGGGGGAGAGAGAGAGCGAGGGGGGAGAGAGAGAGCGAGGGGGGAGAGAGAGAGCGAGGGGGGAGAGAGAGAGCGAGGGGGGAGAGAGAGAGCGAGGGGGGAGAGAGAGAGCGAGGGGGGAGAGAGAGAGCGAGGGGGAGAGAGAGAGCGAGGGGGGAGAGAGAGAGCGAGGGGGGAGAGAGAGAGCGAGGGGGGAGAGAGAGAGCGAGGGGGGAGAGAGAGAGCGAGGGGGGAGAGAGAGAGCGAGGGGGGAGAGAGAGAGCGAGGGGGGAGAGAGAGAGCGAGGGGGGAGAGAGAGAGCGAGGGGGGAGAGAGAGAGCGAGGGGGGAGAGAGAGAGCGAGGGGGGAGAGAGAGAGCGAGGGGGGAGAGAGAGAGCGAGGGGGGAGAGAGAGAGCGAGGGGGGAGAGAGAGAGCGAGGGGGGAGAGAGAGAGCGAGGGGGGAGAGAGAGAGCGAGGGGGGAGAGAGAGAGCGAGGGGGGAGAGAGAGAGCGAGGGGGGAGAGAGAGAGCGAGGGGGGAGAGAGAGAGCGAGGGGGGGAGAGAAGAGAGCGAGGGGGGAGAGAGAGAGCGAGGGGGGAGAGAGAGAGCGAGGGGGGAGAGAGAGAGCGAGGGGGGAGAGAGAGAGCGAGGGGGGAGAGAGAGAGCGAGGGGGGAGAGAGAGAGCGCGAGGGGGAGAGAGAGAGCGCGAGGGGGAGAGAGAGAGCGCGAGGGGGAGAGAGAGAGCGCGAGGGGGCGAGAGAGAGCGAGGGGGCGAGAGAGAGCGAGGGGGCGAGAGAGAGCGAGGGGGCGAGAGAGAGCGAGGGGGGAGTGAGAGAGCGAGGGGGGAGTGAGAGAGCGAGGGGGGGAGTGAGAGAGCGAGGAGAGAGAGAGAGCAAGGGGGGAGAGAGAGCGAGGGGAGATAGAGAGAGAGCGAGGGGGTAGAGAGAGAGAGCGCGAGGGGAGAGAGAGAGCGAGGGGAGAGAGAGAGCGAGGGGAGAGAGAGAGCGAGGGGAGAGAGAGAGCGAGGGGAGAGAGAGAGCGAGGGGAGAGAGAGAGCGAGGGGAGAGAGAGAGCGAGGGGAGAGAGAGAGCGAGGGGGGAGAGAGAGCGAGGGGGGAGAGAGCGAGGGGGGAGAGAGCGAGGGGCGAGAGAGAGAGCGAGGGGAGAGAGAGAGAGCGAGGGGGGAGAGAGAGAGAGCGAGGGGGGAGAGAGAGAGAGCGAGGGGAGAGAGAGCGAGGGGGAGGGAGAGAGAGCGAGGGGGAGGGAGAGAGAGAGAGCAAGGGGGGAGAGAGAGAGCGAGGGGGGAGAGAGCGAGCGAGGGGAGGGAGAGAGAGCGAGGGGGAGGGAGAGAGAGAGAGCGAGGGGGGGAGAGGGAGAGCGAGGGGGGGAGAGAGAGCGAGGGGGGAGAGAGAGAGCGAGGGGGGAGAGAGAGAGCGAGGGGGGAGAGAGAGAGCGAGGGGGGAGAGAGAGAGCGAGGGGGGAGAGAGAGAGAAAGAGAGCGAGGGGGGGAGAGAGAGCGAGGGGGGAGAGAAAGCGAGGGGAGAGTGAGAGCGAGGGGAGAGTGAGAGCGAGGGGGCAGAGAGAGAGAGCAAGGGGAGAGAGAGAGCGAGGGAGGGGGGAGAGAGAGAGTGCGAGGGGGAGAGAGAGCGAGGGAGGGGGAGAGAGAGATAGAGGGGGAGAGGGAGGAGAGAGAGCGAGGGGAGTGGAGGGGAGAGAGAGCGAGGGAGAGAGGAGGGGAGAGAGAGAGAGAGGGAGAGGAGAGAGCGAGTGGAGGGGAGAGAGCGAGGAGGGGAGAGGAGAGAGAGAGGGGGAGAGAGCGAGGGGGGAGAGAGAGAGCGAGGGGGAGAGAGCGAGGGGGAGAGAGAGCGAGGGGGGGAGAGAGAGAGCGAGGGGGGAGAGAGAGAGAGCGAGGAGGGAGTGAGAGAGCGAGGGAAGAGAGAGAGAGCGAGGGGAGAGAGTGTGCGAAGGGGAGAGAGAGAGAGCGAGGGGGAGAGAGAGAGCGAGGGAGGAGCTAGAGAGCGAGGGAGGGAGGGGGGAGAGAGAGAGAGCGCGAGGGGGAGAGAGAGCGAGAGAGGGGGAGAGAGAGATAGAGGGGGAGAGGGAGAGAGAGAGAGCGAGGGGGAGTGAGAGAGCGAGGGGGGAGTGAGAGAGCGAGGGGGGAGAGAGAGAGCGAGGGGGGAGTGAGAGAGCGAGGGGGGAGTGAGAGAGCGAGGGGGGAGAGAGAGAGCGAGGGGGGAGAGAGAGAGCGAGGGGGGAGAGAGAGAGCGAGGGGGGAGAGAGAGAGCGAGGGGGAGAGAGAGCGAGTCGGAGAGAGAGAGAGCGAGGGGGAGAGAGAGCGAGGGAGGGGGAGAGAGAGATAGAGGGGGAGAGGGAGAGAGAGAGCGAGGGGGGAGAGAGAGAGCGAGGGGGAGAGAGAGCGAGTCGGAGAGAGAGAGAGCGAGGGGGAGAGAGAGCGAGGGAGGGGGAGAGAGAGATAGAGGGGGAGAGGGAGAGAGAGAGCGAGGGGGGAGAGAGAGAGCGAGGGGGGAGAGAGAGAGCGAGGGGGGAGAGAGAGAGCGAGGGGGGAGTGAGAGAGCGAGGGGGGAGAGAGAGAGCGAGGGGGAGAGAGAGCGAGTCGGAGAGAGAGAGAGCGAGGGGGAGAGAGAGCGAGGGAGGGGGAGAGAGAGATGGAGGGGGAGAGGGAGAGAGAGAGCGCGAGGGGGAGTGAGAGAGCGAGGGGGGAGAGAGAGCGAGGGGGGAGAGAGAGAGCGAGGGGGGAGTGAGAGAGCGAGGGGGGAGAGAGAGAGCGAGGGGGGAGAGAGAGCGAGGGGGAGAGAGAGAGCGAGGGGGGAGAGAGAGAGCGAGGGGGGAGAGAGAGAGCGAGGGGGGAGAGAGAGAGCGAGGGGGGAGAGAGAGAGCGAGGGGGGAGAGAGAGAGCGAGGGGGGAGAGAGAGAGCGAGGGGGGAGAGAGAGAGCGAGGGGGGAGAGAGAGAGCGAGGGGGGAGAGAGAGAGCGAGGGGGGAGAGAGAGAGCGAGGGGGGAGAGAGAGAGCGAGGGGGGAGAGAGAGAGCGAGGGGGGAGAGAGAGAGCGAGGGGGGAGAGAGAGAGCGAGGGGGGAGAGAGAGAGCGAGGGGGGAGAGAGAGAGCGAGGGGGGAGAGAGAGAGCGAGGGGGAGAGAGAGAGCGAGGGGGGAGAGAGAGAGCGAGGGGGGAGAGAGAGAGCGAGGGGGGAGAGAGAGAGCGAGGGGGGAGAGAGAGAGCGAGGGGGGAGAGAGAGAGCGAGGGGGGAGAGAGAGAGCGAGGGGGGAGAGAGAGAGCGAGGGGGGAGAGAGAGAGCGAGGGGGGAGAGAGAGAGCGAGGGGGGAGAGAGAGAGCGAGGGGGGAGAGAGAGAGCGAGGGGGGAGAGAGAGAGCGAGGGGGGAGAGAGAGAGCGAGGGGGGAGAGAGAGAGCGAGGGGGGAGAGAGAGAGCGAGGGGGGAGAGAGAGAGCGAGGGGGGAGAGAGAGAGCGAGGGGGGAGAGAGAGAGCGAGGGGGGAGAGAGAGAGCGAGGGGGGAGAGAGAGAGCGCGAGGGGGAGAGAGAGAGCGCGAGGGGGAGAGAGAGAGCGCGAGGGGGAGAGAGAGAGCGCGAGGGGGCGAGAGAGAGCGAGGGGGCGAGAGAGAGCGAGGGGGCGAGAGAGAGCGAGGGGGCGAGAGAGAGCGAGGGGGGAGTGAGAGAGCGAGGGGGGAGTGAGAGAGCGAGGGGGGGAGTGAGAGAGCGAGGAGAGAGAGAGAGCAAGGGGGGAGAGAGAGCGAGGGGAGATAGAGAGAGAGCGAGGGGGTAGAGAGAGAGAGCGCGAGGGGAGAGAGAGAGCGAGGGGAGAGAGAGAGCGAGGGGAGAGAGAGAGCGAGGGGAGAGAGAGAGCGAGGGGAGAGAGAGAGCGAGGGGAGAGAGAGAGCGAGGGGAGAGAGAGAGCGAGGGGAGAGAGAGAGCGAGGGGGGAGAGAGAGCGAGGGGGGAGAGAGCGAGGGGGGAGAGAGCGAGGGGCGAGAGAGAGAGCGAGGGGAGAGAGAGAGAGCGAGGGGGGAGAGAGAGAGAGCGAGGGGGGAGAGAGAGAGAGCGAGGGGAGAGAGAGCGAGGGGGAGGGAGAGAGAGCGAGGGGGAGGGAGAGAGAGAGAGCAAGGGGGGAGAGAGAGAGCGAGGGGGGAGAGAGCGAGCGAGGGGGAGGGAGAGAGAGCGAGGGGGAGGGAGAGAGAGAGAGAGCGAGGGGGGGAGAGGGAGAGCGAGGGGGGGGAGAGAGAGCGAGGGGGGGAGAGAGAGAGCGAGGGGGGAGAGAGAGAGCGAGGGGGGAGAGAGAGAGCGAGGGGGGAGAGAGAGAGCGAGGGGGGAGAGAGAGAGAAAGAGAGCGAGGGGGGGAGAGAGAGCGAGGGGGGAGAGAAAGCGAGGGGAGAGTGAGAGCGAGGGGAGAGTGAGAGCGAGGGGGCAGAGAGAGAGAGCAAGGGGAGAGAGAGAGCGAGGGAGGGGGGAGAGAGAGAGTGCGAGGGGGAGAGAGAGCGAGGGAGGGGGAGAGAGAGATAGAGGGGGAGAGGGAGAGAGAGAGCGAGGGGGAGTGAGAGAGCGAGGGGGGGAGAGAGAGAGCGAGGGGGAGAGAGCGAGGGGGAGAGAGAGCGAGGGGGGGAGAGAGAGAGCGAGGGGGGAGAGAGAGAGAGCGAGGAGGGAGTGAGAGAGCGAGGGAAGAGAGAGAGAGCGAGGGGAGAGAGTGTGCGAAGGGGAGAGAGAGAGAGCGAGGGGGAGAGAGAGAGCGAGGGAGGAGCTAGAGAGCGAGGGAGGGAGGGGGGAGAGAGAGAGAGCGCGAGGGGGAGAGAGAGCGAGAGAGGGGGAGAGAGAGATAGAGGGGGAGAGGGAGAGAGAGAGAGCGAGGGGGAGTGAGAGAGCGAGGGGGGAGTGAGAGAGCGAGGGGGGAGAGAGAGAGCGAGGGGGGAGTGAGAGAGCGAGGGGGGAGTGAGAGAGCGAGGGGGGAGTGAGAGAGCGAGGGGGGAGTGAGAGAGCGAGGGGGGAGTGAGAGAGCGAGGGGGGAGTGAGAGAGCGAGGGGGGAGTGAGAGAGCGAGGGGGGAGTGAGAGAGCGAGGGGGGAGTGAGAGAGCGAGGGGGGAGTGAGAGAGCGAGGGGGAGTGAGAGAGCGAGGGGGAGTGAGAGAGCGAGGGGGAGAGAGAGAGCGAGGGGGAGAGAGAGAGCGAGGGGGAGAGAGAGAGCGAGGGGGAGAGAGAGAGCGAGGGGGAGAGAGAGCGAGGGGGAGAGAGAGCGAGGGGGGAGAGAGAGCGAGGAGGGAGTGAGAGAGCGAGGGGGGGAGAGAGAGAGCGAGGGAGGAGAGTGAGAGCGAGGGGAGAGAGAGCGAGGGGGGACAGAGAGAACGAGGGGGAGAGAGAGCGAGGGGGAGAGAGAGAGCGAGGGAGGAGAGAGAGAGCGAGGAGGGAGTGAGAGATCGAGGGGGGGAGAGAGAGAGCGAGGGGGGAGTGAGAGAGCGAGGGGGGAGTGAGAGAGCGAGGGGGGAGTGAGAGAGCGAGGGGGGAGTGAGAGAGCGAGGGGGGAGTGAGAGAGCGAGGGGGGAGTGAGAGAGCGAGGGGGAGTGAGAGAGCGAGGGGGAGAGAGAGAGCGAGGGGGAGAGAGAGAGCGAGGGGGAGAGAGAGAGCGAGGGGGAGAGAGAGAGCGAGGGGGAGAGAGAGAGCGAGGGGGAGAGAGAGCGAGGGGGAGAGAGAGCGAGGGGGGAGAGAGAGCGAGGAGGGAGTGAGAGAGCGAGGGGGGGAGAGAGAGAGCGAGGGAGGAGAGTGAGAGCGAGGGGAGAGAGAGCGAGGGGGGACAGAGAGAACGAGGGGGAGAGAGAGCGAGGGGGAGAGAGAGAGCGAGGGAGGAGAGAGAGAGCGAGGAGGGAGTGAGAGATCGAGGGGGGGAGAGAGAGAGCGGGGGGAGGAGGGAGCGAGGAGAGTGAGAGCGAGGGAGGAGAGTGAGAGCGAGGGGGGAGAGAGAGAGCGAGGGGGGGAGAGAGAGAGCGAGGGAGGAGAGAGAGAGCGAGGGAGGAGAGAGAGAGCGAGGGGGAGGAGAGAGAGCGAGGGGGAGGAGAGAGAGCGAGGGGGGGAGAGAGAGAGCGAGGGGGGGAGAGAGAGAGCGAGGGGGGGAGAGAGAGAGCGAGGGGGGAGAGAGAGAGCGAGGGAGGAGAGTGAGAGCGAGGGGGGGAGAGAGAGAGAGCGAGGGAGGAGAGAGAGAGCGAGGGGGGAGAGAGAGAGCGAGGGGGGAGAGAGAAAGCGAGGGGGGAGAGAGAGAGCGAGGGGGGAGAGAGAGAGAGCGAGGGAGGAGAGAGAGCGAGGGAGGAGAGAGAGCGAGGGAGGAGAGAGAGAGCGAGGGGGGGAGAGAGAGAGCGAGGGGGGAGAGAGAGCGAGGGAGGAGAGTGAGAGCGAGGGGGGAGAGAGAGAGCGAGGGGGGAGAGAGAGAGCGAGGGGGGAGAGAGAGAGCGAGGGGGGAGAGAGAGAGCGAGGGGGGAGAGAGAGAGCGAGGGGGGAGAGAGAGAGCGAGGGGGGAGAGAGAGAGCGAGGGGGGAGAGAGAGAGAGCGAGGGGGGAGAGAGAGAGCGAGGGAGGAGAGAGAGAGCGAGGGAGGAGAGAGAGAGCGAGGGAGGAGAGAGAGAGCGAGGGAGGAGAGAGAGAGCGAGGGAGGAGAGAGAGAGCGAGGGAGGGAGAGAGCGAGGGAGGAGAGTGAGAGCGAGGGGGCAGAGAGAGAGCGAGGGGGCAGAGAGAGAGCGAGGGAGGAGAGAGAGAGCGAGGGAGGAGAGTGAGAGCGAGGGAGGAGAGTGAGAGCGAGGGAGGAGAGTGAGAGCGAGGGAGGAGAGTGAGAGCGAGGGGGGAGAGAGAGCGAGGGGGAGTGAGAGCGAGGGGGAGTGAGAGAGCGAGGAGGGAGAGAGAGAGCGAGGGGGAGTGAGAGAGCGAGGGGGAGTGAGAGAGCGAGGAGGGAGAGAGAGCGAGGGAGGAGAGAGAGCGAGGGGGGAGAGAGAGAGCGAGGGGGGGAGAGAGAGAGCGAGGGGGGGAGAGAGAGAGCGAGGGAGGAGAGAGCGCGAGGGGGGGAGAGAGAGCGAGGGGGGAGAGAGAGAGCGAGGGGGGAGAGAGAGCGAGGGGGGAGAGAGAGAGCGAGGGAGGAGAGAGAGCGAGGGAGGAGAGTGAGAGCGAGGGGGCAGAGAGAGAGCGAGGGAGGAGAGAGAGAGCGAGGGAGGAGAGTGAGAGCGAGGGAGGAGAGTGAGAGCGAGGGAGGAGAGTGAGAGCGAGGGGGAGTGAGAGAGCGAGGAGGGAGAGAGAGAGCGAGGGGGAGTGAGAGAGCGAGGAGGTAGAGAGAGCGAGGGAGGAGAGAGAGAGCGAGGAGGGAGTGAGAGAGCGAGGAGGGAGTGAGAGAGCGAGGGGGGGAGAGAGAGAGCGAGGGAGGAGAGTGAGAGCGAGGGGGGAGAGAGAGAGCGAGGGGGGGAGAGAGAGAGCGAGGGAGGAGAGTGAGAGCGAGGGGGGAGAGAGAGAGCGAGGGAGGAGAGTGAGAGCGAGGGGAGAGTGAGAGCGAGGGGGGAGAGAGAGAGCGAGGGGGGAGAGAGAGAGCGAGGGGGGAGAGAGAGAGCGAGGGGGGAGAGAGAGAGCGAGGGGGGAGAGAGAGAGCGAGGGGGGAGAGAGAGAGCGAGGGGGGAGAGAGAGAGCGAGGGGGGAGAGAGAGAGCGAGGGGGGAGAGAGAGCGAGGGGGGAGAGAGAGCGAGGGGGGAGAGAGAGCGAGGGGGGAGAGAGAGCGAGGGGGGAGAGAGAGCGAGGGGGGGAGAGAGAGCGAGGGGGGAGAGAGAGCGAGGGGGGAGAGAGAGCGAGGGGGGAGAGAGAGAGCGAGGGGGGAGAGAGAGAGCGAGGGGGGAGAGAGAGAGCGAGGGGGGAGAGAGAGAGCGAGGGGGAGAGTGAGAGAGCGAGGGGGAGAGTGAGAGAGCGAGGGGGAGAGTGAGAGAGCGAGGGGGGAGAGAGAGAGCGAGGAGGGGAGAGAGAGAGCGAGGAGGGAGAGAGAGAGAGCGAGGGGGGAGAGAGAGAGCGAGGGGGGAGAGAGAGAGCGAGGGGGGAGAGAGAGAGCGAGGGGGGAGAGAGAGAGCGAGGGGGAGAGTGAGAGAGCGAGGGGGAGAGTGAGAGAGCGAGGGGGGAGAGAGAGAGAGAGCGAGGGGGGAGTGAGAGAGCGAGGGAAGAGAGAGAGGGCGAGGGGGAGTGAGAGAGCGAGGGGGAGTGAGAGAGCGAGGGGGAGTGAGAGAGCGAGGGGGGAGAGAGAGAGAGCGAGGAGGGAGTGAGAGAGCGAGGGAAGAGAGAGAGAGCGCGAGGGGAGAGAGTGTGCGAAGGGGAGAGAGAGAGAGCGCGAGGGGGAGAGAGAGCGAGTCGGAGAGAGAGAGAGAGCGAGGGGGAGAGAGAGCGAGGGAGGGGGAGAGAGAGATAGAGGGGGAGAGGGAGAGAGAGAGCGAGGGGGAGTGAGAGAGCGAGGGGGGAGAGAGAGCGAGGGGGGAGAGAGAGCGAGGGGGGAGAGAGAGAGCGAGGGGGGAGTGAGAGAGCGAGGGGGAGTGAGAGAGCGAGGGGGGAGAGAGAGCGAGGGGGAGAGAGAGCGAGGGGGCGAGAGAGAGCGAGGGGGGAGAGAGAGAGCGAGGGGGGAGAGAGAGAGCGAGGGGGGAGAGAGAGAGCGAGGGGGAGAGAGAGCGAGTCGGAGAGAGAGAGAGCGAGGGGGAGAGAGAGCGAGGGAGGGGGAGAGAGAGATAGAGGGGGAGAGGGAGAGAGAGCGCGAGGGGGGTCTCTCTCT
>NW_028225180.1:72801827-72943360 GCF_052327205.1 Somniosus microcephalus
GGCGTGAGAGAGCGAGGGGTGGTGAGAGGGGAAGGGGGGGTGAGAGCGCGAGGGGGAGAGAGAGAGCGAGGGGAGAGAGAGAGTGCGAGGGAAGAGAGAGAGAGCGAGGGGAGAGAGAGAGAGCGAGGGGAGAGAGAGAGAGCGAGGGGAGAGAGAGAGAGCGAGGGGAGAGAGAGAGAGCGAGGGGAGAGAGAGAGAGCGAGGGGAGAGAGAGAGAGCGAGGGGAGAGAGAGAGAGCGCGAGGGGAGAGAGAGAGAGCGAGGGGAGAGAGAGAGAGCGAGGGGAGAGAGAGAGAGCGAGGGGAGAGAGAGAGAGCGAGGGGAGAGAGAGAGAGCGAGGGGAGAGAGAGAGAGCGAGGGGAGAGAGCGTGCGAGGGGGAGAGAGAGAGCGAGGGGGAGAGAGAGAGCGAGGGGAGAGAGAGAGAGCGAGGGGAGAGAGAGAGCGCGAGGGGAGAGAGAGAGAGCGCGAGGGGAGAGAGTGTGCGAAGGGGAGAGAGTGTGCGAAGGGGAGAGAGAGCGAGCGAGGGGGAGAGAGAGCGAGGGGAGAGAGAGAGAGCGAGGGGAGAGAGAGAGAGCGAGGGGAGAGAGAGAGTGCGAGGGAAGAGAGAGAGTGCGAGGGAAGAGAGAGAGAGCGAGGGAGAGAGAGAGAGCGAGGGGAGAGAGAGAGAGCGAGGGGAGAGAGAGAGAGCGAGGGGAGAGAGAGAGAGAGCGAGGGGAGAGAGAGAGAGCGAGGGGAGAGGGAGAGAGCGCGAGGGGAGAGAGAGAGAGCGAGGGGAGAGAGAGAGAGCGAGGGGAGAGAGAGAGAGCGAGGGGAGAGAGAGAGAGCGAGGGGAGAGAGAGAGAGCGAGGGGAGAGAGAGAGAGTGAGGGGAGAGAGTGTGCGAAGGGGAGAGAGAGCGAGCGAGGGGGAGAGAGAGAGCGAGGGGAGAGAGAGAGAGCGAGGGGAGAGAGAGAGAGCGCGAGGGGAGAGAGAGAGAGCGCGAGGGGAGAGAGTGTGCGAAGGGGAGAGAGTGTGCGAAGGGGAGAGAGTGTGCGAAGGGGAGAGAGAGCGAGCGAGGGGGAGAGAGAGCGAGGGGAGAGAGAGAGAGCGAGGGGAGAGAGAGAGAGCGAGGGGAGAGAGAGAGAGCGAGGGGAGAGAGAGAGAGCGAGGGGAGAGAGTGTGCGAAGGGGAGAGAGTGTGCGAAGGGGAGAGAGTGTGCGAAGGGGAGAGAGAGCGAGCGAAGGGGAGAGAGAATGAGTGAGGGGGGAGAGAGAGAGAGAGCGAGGGGGGAAGAGAGAGAGAGCGAGGGGGGAGAGAGAGGGAGCAAGGGGGGAGAGAGAGAGAGAGAGAGCGAGAGGGGGAGAGAGAGAGCGAGGGGGGAGAGAGAGAGAGAGAGAGAGCGAGGGGGGAGAGAGAGAGAGCCGGGGGGAGAGAGAGCGAGGGGGGGAGAGAGAGAGAGCGAGGGGGGAGAGAGAGCGAGGAGGGAGAGAGAGCGAGGGGGAGAGAGAGCGAGGGAGGAGAGAGAGAGAGCGCGAGGGGAGAGAGAGAGAGCGAGGGGAGAGAGAGAGCGAGGGGGGAGAGAGAGCGAGGGGGGAGAGAGAGAGCGAGGGGGGAGAGAGAGAGCGAGGGGGGAGAGAGAGAGCGAGGGGGAGAGAGAGAGCGAGGGAGAGAGAGAGCGCGAGGGAGAGAGAGAGAGCGCGAGGGAGAGAGAGAGAGAGCGAGGGAGAGAGAGAGAGAGCGAGGGGGGAGAGAGAGAGCGAGGGGGGAGAGAGAGAGCGAGGGGAGAGAGAGAGCGAGGGGAGAGAGAGAGCGAGGGGGAGAAAGAGAGCGAGCGGATGGGAGGAGCGAGAGCGAGGGGGGGAGAGAGAGAGCAAGGGGGGAGAGAGAGAGAGCGAGGGGGGAGAGAGAGAGAGCGAGGGGAGCGAGAGCGAGGGGAGAGAGAGAGAGAGAGGGGGAGAGAGAGAGAGCGAAGGGGAGAGAAAGAGAGGGGGAGAGAGAGAGAGCGAGGGGGAGAGAGAGAGAGAGAGCGAGGGGGAGAAAGAGAGCGAGGGGAAGGGAGGAGAGAGAGCGAGGGGAAGAGAGAGAGAGGCAGAGACAGAGGGAGGGACAGCGAGCGGTGGGGATGATTTTGAGAGGTTTCAGTTCTTAGATGATCACCTTCTGCAGCTTACTAACGGTGCAGCACTGCGACACAGAGGTGATGTTGTGCTTGAAGCCGCTGGCCAGCAGCACTGAGTACTTGGAGGGGAAGGCACTGGACTCGCAGTGACCCACACAGGCGTGGATCAGCTGGGTCCCGTGGCATGTTCCCCGACGGTCACTCTTGATGGTCACGTTAAAAGCTGCAAAGAAGAGATGGGAGAGTCAGCCAAAATAACCCCCAGGACGCCATGGAGCTACAGGAGTGGAGGGGTGGGGGGCCAACAGGGCAGTGAATTTGGTGTCCTGACTTTTCTCTCCCCCCTTCCCTCCGCACAACAAGCTCCCCCCAACACTCTCCTCACCAACATTTCAGAATTTAATGGACCAGACACCAAGGCGGGGTGAAATTGGATGCCTTTGCGCTTCCGGGGGTCGCTAATGGCTTTGCGACCGGGTGCGGCACTGACATCGACTCCTGCCATATTGGCCGGATTTTTACGGCGTTGTGCCCCGACCTCCTTCGCCCGGAGATCGTGACATCATCGCCGAGCGCGTTGCCCCGGTCGCGCCCCGGACCCGAAATTGACCAGCGCCCCCTGCAGTAGCGCCGGGCGGAAACACCGACAGCTGCAGGAGGCGAGCGTCGGGCGGGCGGCCACTTTGGCAGGGGGGCGGGGGGCGCGATGATTAAAGGCCAGGCGGCCGAGGTAAGTGGGAAAAAAACTTAACTTTCTTGTTCCCTTTTTTCCTGCGGGTTCCTGCCTGTGATCGATCAGCCTGATCGATCTGCTTGAGCGGCGGGCTGATTGCACGGGATCGCGGCCATCTTTGTGGTCCAGGTGGGTACTTTTCAAATTCTACTGGGGGGGACGCCCTGAAACAGACCCTCTTTCAAATCTTTGTTGCCCTTTACTCTGCTTGTCAATGATACCCCTTCCCGCCCCGTCCTGGGGTTGGGGGAGGTGGCCTGTCTATATCTGTACCTACTCCTTGCCCTGGGTGAAGCCCCTCAAGATTGGAAGGCACTGAGCCAATGGTGAAAAGCTTTCACTTCAGTTACAGCACAACCCGTCGAATGTTCAACGCCGCTTCTGTCCTCCCACTTTGCCCATTCTCTCTCGACTCAGCCTCTCCTTCCAGCACCAGTTCGCTCGTTCTCTGGCGCTCTCTGTCTCTCTCGCTCTCTCTGTACCACTCCAAGAACACAAGAAGTAGGAGCAGGAGTCGGCCATTCGGCCCCTCGAGCCTGCTCCACCATTCAATAAGATCATGGCTGATCATCGACCTCAACTCCACTTTCCCGCCCGATCCCCATATCCCTTGATTCCCCACGAGTACAAAAAAATCTCTCGATCTCAGTCTTTAATATACTCAACGACTGAGCCTCCACAGCCCTCTGGGGTAGAGAGGGCTGTCCTATGAGGAGAGATTGAGTAGACTAGGCCTATATTCTCTCGAGTTTAGAAGAATGAGAGGTGATCTCATTGAAACATACAAAATTCTTACAGGGCTTGACAGGGTAGATGCAGGGAGGATGTTTCCCCCTGGCTGGAGAGTCTAGAACCAGGGGTCACAGTCTCAGGATAAGGGGTCGGCCATTTAGGACTGAGATGAGGAGGAATTTCTTCACTCAGAGGGTGGTGAATCTTTGGAATTCTCTACCCCAGAGGGCTGTGGAGGCTCAGTCGTTGAGTATATTCAAGGCTGAGATCGATAGATTTTGGGATATTAAGGGAATCAAGGGATATGGGGATAGTGCAGAAAAAATGGAGATGAGGTCGAAGATCAACCATGATCTTATTGGCTGGCGGAGCAGGCTTGAGGGGCCAAATGGCGAAATCCTGCTCCTAATTCCTCTGTCTCTGTCGGTCGACTGTCTCTGACCTTACTTACGGTAGAGGTGACAGCCTGGTGCCGCTGGGTCCGGGCACAATCCTGCAGAAACCAGCATCAAGATCAGTCCGGAGACGGTCAACTCCCAGGGGGAAGGCATTTTGGTGGTTACTGAGTGAGGAACAAGGGGAAATATCAGTGCAATTCACAACAGTGCACACCCCGACACACTGAGTATAAACCCTGACACACACCGAGAATAAACCCCCGACACACACCGAGAATAAACCCCCGACACACACCGAGAATAAACCCTGACACACACCGAGAATAAACCCCCGACACACACCGAGAATAAACCCCCGACACACCGAGAATAAACCCCCGACACACACCGAGAATAAACCCCCGACACACCGAGAATAAACCCCCGACACACACCGAGAATAAACCCCCGACACACACCGAGAATAAACCCCCGACACACCGAGAATAAACCCCCGACACACACCGAGAATAAACCCCCGACACACACCGAGAATAAACCCCCGACACACACCGAGAATAAACCCCCGACACACCCCGAGAATAAACCCCCGACACACCCCGAGAATAAACCCCCGACACACACCGAGAATAAACCCCCGACACACACCGAGAATAAACCCCCGACACACTGAGAATAAACGCCCGACACACTGAGAATAAACCCCCGACACACCGAGAATAAACCCCCGACACACACCGAGAATAAACCCCCGACACACACTGAGAATAAACCCCCGACACACACCGAGAATAAACCCCCGACACACACCGAGAATAAACCCCCGACACACACTGAGAATAAACCCCGGACACACACTGAGTATAAACCCTGACACACTGAGAATAAACCCCCGACACACACTGAGTATAAACCCTGACACACCGAGAATAAACCCCCGACACACACTGAGTATAAACCCTGACACACCGAGAATAAACCCCCGACACACACTGAGTATAAACCCCCGACACACCGAGAATAAACCCCCGACACACACTGAGTATAAACCCTGACACACTGAGAATAAACCCCCGACACACACTGAGTATAAACCCTGACACACCGAGAATAAACCCCCGACACACACCGAGAATAAACGCCCGACACACACCGAGAATAAACCCCCGACACACACCGAGAATAAACCCCCGACACACACCGAGAATAAACCCCTGACACACACCGAGAATAAACCCCCGACACACACCGAGAATAAACGCCCGACACACACCGAGAATAAACGCCCGACACACCGAGAATAAACCCCCGACACACACCGAGAATAAACCCCCGACACACACTGAGAATAAACCCCCGACACACCGAGAATAAACCCCCGACACACACTGAGTATAAACCCTGACACACCGAGAATAAACCCCCGACACACACTGAGTATAAACCCTGACACACCGAGAATAAACCCCCGACACACACCGAGAATAAACGCCCGACACACCGAGAATAAACCCCCGACACACACTGAGTATAAACCCTGACACACCGAGAATAAACCCCCGACACACACCGAGAATAAACCCCCGACACACCGAGAATAAACCCCCGACACACACTGAGTATAAACCCTGACACACTGAGAATAAACCCCCGACACACACTGAGTATAAACCCTGACACACCGAGAATAAACCCCCGACACACACTGAGTATAAACCCTGACACACCGAGAATAAACCCCCGACACACACCGAGAATAAACGCCCGACACACTGAGAATAAACCCCCGACACACACCGAGAATAAACCCCCGACACACACCGAGAATAAACCCCCGACACACACCGAGAATAAACCCCC
Organism: Somniosus microcephalus; assembly: GCF_052327205.1. Taxonomy (NCBI): domain Eukaryota; kingdom Metazoa; phylum Chordata; class Chondrichthyes; order Squaliformes; family Somniosidae; genus Somniosus; species Somniosus microcephalus. The sequence goes on from NW_028225180.1 coordinate 72,807,648, forward strand.
GACACACACCGAGAATAAACCCCCGACACACCGAGAATAAACCCCCGACACACACCGAGAATAAACCCCCGACACACCGAGAATAAACCCCCGACACACTGAGAATAAACCCCCGACACACACCGAGAATAAACCCCCGACACACACCGAGAATAAACCCCCGACACACACCGAGAATAAACCCCCGACACACACTGAGAATAAACCCCCGACACACACCGAGAATAAACCCCTGACACACTGAGAATAAACCCCCGACACACACCGAGAATAAACCCCCGACACACACCGAGAATAAACCCCCGACACACCGAGAATAAACCCCCGACACACACTGAGAATAAACCCCCGACACACTGAGAATAAACCCCCGACACACACCGAGAATAAACGCCCGACACACACCGAGAATAAACCCCCGACACACACCGAGAATAAACCCCCGACACACCGAGAATAAACCCCCGACACACACCGAGAATAAACCCCCGACACACACTGAGAATAAACCCCTGACACACACCGAGAATAAACCCCCGACACACACCGAGAATAAACGCCCGACACACACCGAGAATAAACGCCCGACACACACCGAGAATAAACGCCCGACACACACCGAGAATAAACCCCGGACACACACCGAGAATAAACCCCCGACACACTGAGAATAAACCCCCGACACACTGAGAATAAACGCCCGACACACACCGAGAATAAACCCCGGACACACACCGAGAATAAACCCCGGACACACACCGAGAATAAACCCCCGACACACTGAGAATAAACCCCCGACACACACCGAGAATAAACGCCCGACACACACCGAGAATAAACGACCGACACAGACCGAGAATAAACGCCCGACACACACCGAGAATAAACGCCCGACACACACCGAGAATAAACCCGCGACTCACATTGAGAAATGCAGAGTGCACTCACCTCTGCACCTTCCTCCTGTCTCTCTCGGTTTCTTCCTCTCTGATTCCTTTCTTTCTTGCTCTGGTCCCGGCTCCCTTGATTTGTTTTTTCCTCCCTGTTTATTCCTCCTTCTATCTGTTTTTGCTCTCTATTTCTGTTTCTTACTCTCTCTCTCTCTCTCTCTCTCTCTCTCTTTCTCTTTCTCTTTCTTTCTTTCTCTCTCTCGGCTCTGTCTCAGTCTGTTGTGGGTGAGGTGAGCTCTCGGATTAAGTAGCTCAGGAACAGAGCGCACCCCACCCCTCAGTTCCCCGACCTATCAGAGGGAGGGCCCATTCAGCTCCCACTCAAGCCTCAAACCTCCAAACAGCATCACATCAATCTTCCAATTGTCAGGGCATGTTTCTCCTTTGAAGTTAGTGCGTGGAATGTTTTATGTGCCCCAGCATTAGGACCTGTGTTACTTTGGTGAGTGTCCCAAGGTGTTCGGTACAGTTAGAGATCAGTCACCAATATACATGGAGATCTCAGTGTTCGACTGGAAATGTCTCAGGGCAGAATTGCCAAGAAAACTGTTTTTCCAAATGATCTCAGTAATTAAGGAGAGATGGTTTCCACTGGCAGGAGGGTCGATAACCAGAGGGCACAGATTTAAGACCATTAGCGAAAGACCAGAGGGGAGATGAGATTTTTTTTTAACGCCAATTGTTGTGATCTGGAACGTGCTGCCTGAAAGGGCGGTGGAAGCAGATTCAATAATAACTTTCAAAAGGGAATTGAATAAATACTAGAAGGGGGAAAGATTTGTAGGGCAACAGGGAAAGAGCAGGGGGGAGTGGGAAGAATTGGATAGGACTTTCAAAGAGCCGGCACAGGAATGATGGCCCGAATGGCCTCCATCTGTGTTGTAAGATTCTGTGAAACTGGTTTAATTGTCACAGCGAATGTTAAGATAAAGGGGTTCAATATTCGGAGGGGTTTTGATAAAGGAAATCAGGAAATACTGGTCCGTGAGTCAGTGCACAAGGAGGGTGTAAATTTAAGATCACCACTAAAAAGAGAAAGGTTAGAGCTTTTTGTTACATAAATGGTTGTTCAGGCATGGATAGCCTGAACCAGAAACAGTGGGGGAAGCAGAATCCATAACGGTATTTGAAATGGAAGGGGATAAAGATTTGAGGAAAAAATTAAAAGGGGCTCCACAGTTCCGAGCTTCTCACCATTTGGAAAATACTCTGATCTATCTTTATCGGTGCACAGTGGATGACTTCATACTTGCCCACGTTGAACTCCATCTGCTACAGCTCTGTCCATTCACTTAATCTATTAATGTACTGTTGCAATTTATGTTCCCATCTACACTACTGACTGTGCCACCTACCTTAGCTTAGTCAGCAAACTTAGATATATGGCTATTCCTATTCCTAATCCACTGCCCCGCTCTCCCCATAGCTCTGTATCAATCCCAAACTAATCCCACTGCCCCGCTCTCTTCCCCCATAGTCCTGTATCAATCACAAACTAATCCCACTGCCCTGCTCTCTCCTCATAGCCCTGTATCAATCCCAAACTAATCCCACTGCCCTGCTCTCTCCCCATAGCCCGGTATCAATCCCAAACTAATCCCACTGCCCCGCTCTCTCCCCATAGCCCTGTATCAATCCCAAACTAATCCCACTGCCCTGCTCTCTCCTCATAGCCCTGTATCAATCACAAACTAATCCCACTGCCCCGCTCTCTCCCCATAGTCCTGTATCAATCCCAAACTAATCCCACTGCCCCGCTTTCTCCCCATAGCCCTGTATCAATCACAAACTAATCCCACTGCCCCGCTTTCTCCCCATAGCCCTGTATCAATCCCAAACTAATCCCACTGCCCCGCTCTCTCCCCATAGCCCTGTATCAATCCCAAACTAATCCCACTGCCCCGCTCTCTCCCCATAGCCCTGTATCAATCCCAAACTAATCCCACTGCCCCGCTCTCTCCCCATAGCCCTGTATCAATCCCAAACTAATCCCACTGCCCCGCTCTCTCCCCATAGCCCTGTATCAATCCCAAACTAATCCCACTGCCCCGCTCTCTCCCCATAGCCCTGTATCAATCCCAAACTAATCCCACTGCCCCGCTCTCTCCCCATAGCCCTGTATCAATCCCAAACTAATCCCCACTGCCCCGCTCTCTCCCCATAGCCCTGTATCAATCACAAACTAATCCCACTGCCCCGCTCTCTCCCCATAGCCCTGTATCAATCACAAACTAATCCCACTGCCCCGCTCTCTCCCCATAGCCCTGTATCAATCCCAAACTAATCCCACTGCCCCGCTCTCTCCCCATAGCCCTGTATCAATCCCAAACTAATCCCACTGCCCCGCTCTCCCCATAGCCCTGTATTAGTCCCAAACTAATCCCACTGCCCCGCTCTCTCCCCATAGCCCTGTATCAATCCCAAACTAATCCCACTGCCCCGCTCTCTCCCCATAGCCCTGTATCAATCCCAAACTAATCCCACTGCCCCACTCTCCCCATAGCCCTGTATTAGTCCCAAACTAATCCCACTGCCCCGCTCTCTCCCCATAGCCCTGTATCAATCCCAAACTAATCCCACTGCCTCACTCTCTCCCCATAACCCTGTACCTTTCACTGTTTCAAATACTTATCCAATTTCCCTTAAAAGATGCAATGGTCTCTGTCTCAACCATTCCCTGTGGCAAACATTACTTGCTCCAACAACACTCTGTTTAAAGAACATTCTCCAAACCTCTCTCCTCACTCTTAGTGATAATTTTAAATTGATGATCCCTCGTCACTGACTCCCCAACTGGAGGAAATAATCTTGCCAAAAGATGTACACTTTGCCTTTCCGTTTAAAAGTATCGGTGGACTTGGCGGATGTCTGAAATGTCGGGTTTTTTTAAGCACCTGCTTGTTCTGGGGGAGGGTTTCCTTCTCTGTAACCGAATGCGATCGCAGAGGGAGCGGGTGTTCAGTAACACGGGTGTAAACTGCAGAGGTGTGGCGGAGGTGCTGACAGGAGTACACTGAAGCGAGTGTCAGCTCCCTGCCTCAGTGCCCTGGTGGTGATTGGGAGTCCGACACCAGCTATTAGGTCTGACAGCTGAAAGCAGTGAAGCGGGAAATCCTTTTGTCTGTATCTCTTTCCACACACCAACTTTAATCCTGCATCTGACTGCTTATAACAAATCAAACCTAGTGTGTCAGGTAGGACTGCCTGGGAACAAAGGGCAAAGGATGGTTAAACTGTCTCTAGACAGTGAGGTTTTTTTTACCAGGTTTTCTGCCCCCTCCTTTCCCAAAGGCAGTCGTATCTGCTGCGATAGGATTCAGATGCAAAGTCCCACATAATCCAGGCTGACACTCCAATGCGGTACTGAGGGAGTCTTTCGGATGAGACATTAAACCGAGGCCCCCGTCTGCCATCTCGGGTGGATGTAAAAGATCCCACGGCCACTATTGGAAGAAGAGCAGGGGAATTCTCCCTGGTGTCCTGGGGCCAATATTTATCCCTCAACCAACATCACTAAAACAGATGATCTGGTTATTATCTCATTGCAGTTTGTGAGATCTTGCTGTGCACAAATTGACTACCGTGTTTCCCTGCATTACAAAAGTGACTACACCTCAAAAGTACTTCATTGGCTGTGAAGTGCTTTGGGACATCCTGAGGTCGTGAAAGACGCAATAGAAATGCAAGTCTTTCTTTAAAACATACATTAAAAAAGATAAAGAAAGCCAATCAAATCTTGCTGGCTTTTCTGACCTGAAAGGGGGGGAAGGGATTTACAGGCGGCTATCAATCTAGAGAGAAGCAATTACCCTTTAATTGACCCAGGGCATGCCTTATTTACATCAATTAAACCTAGTTGCCTCAAAGGGGCAGGCCACTTAACACAGCTCCACTTCAGCAGCAGAATAAATACATTGACACCACTGCTTCAGCCAATGTATTGGAGGCGGGGCGGGACTTATGGCAGGACTCACAGCAAACAGTCTATTTTACAGCAAACAGAGTCTATTTTACAGCAAACAGAGTCAATTTACTCAGCAAACAGAGTCTGTTAAAACAGCTCACCATATCAAACAGTCTACAGAGTCTATTTAAAAAGAGTCTCTACAAACTGCAGCAAACAGAACTCATGACCAAAACTACAGCAACTTTTGCCAATAAAAGCAGGGTGATTTCTCCAGCACAATGCAATGAGTGGAGGATCATTACATACAAATTATGTGCGTAAAATCAATCCCAGTCACTCACAGCAGTGCGGTCTCCAGGCGCGATTGACGGGGTAATTAACCAATCATCTCCATTCGGGCCGGGATATGTGGTGTCACTGTATGGTGCCGTCAATCTGTTTTTGGTAATATTGGTTGAGGGTAGGTACGTTGGCCAGGACATTGGGAGAATTCCCTGCTCTCCTTCAAATAGTGCCGTGGAAACTTTTAAGTTCACCTGAGCAGGCAGATGAGGTAGAACACAGCAAAGAATTGCAAACCATTTCTTTTTGGGCCATGAAAGAATAAAAAAAGAACTTGCATTTCTATAGCGCCTTTCACAACCTCAGAATGTCACCAAAGCGCTTCACGATTAATGAAGTACTTTTGACGTGTAGTCACTGTTATTATGCAGGCAAACACCGCATACAATTTCGGCACAGCAAGATCCCATAAAGAGCAAATTAAATAAATGACCAGGCAGGTCAATCAGTGCAGTTAAATGTAAGAAGTCACACAACACCAGGTTATAGTCCAACAGCTTTATTTGAAATCACAGGCTTTCGGAGCGCTGCTCCTTCGTCAGGTGAAGTGGAGAGATGCATAAAGACACAGCTTATATAGTCAGAGAATCATGTCAGATGTTTACAGGTAATCTTACCAACTGCCTTTTATCACACCTCGGCAGAGAGATAATCACAGCAATCAAAAGTGTGAATGGTGTCCAAACAGGTCAGTCAGGAAAACAGTACATCAAAGAACAATGAGTTAAAGGAAGACCTTGCATCTCTACTGCTCCTTTCACAACCTCAGGAAGTCGCAAGATGCTTTACAGCCAGCAAAGTACTTTTGAATCTCAGCCACTGTTATTATGCCATGTAAATGCAGCACCCCATTTGCGCACAGCAAGATCCCATAAAGAGCAAATTAAATAAATGACCAGGTAATCAGATTTTAGGTGTTGGTTGAGACAGGACACCAGGAGAATTCCCTCAAATAATGCCATGGGATTTTGTAAGTCCACCTGAACAGGCAAATGGGCTAGAACACAGCAAAATATTTTTTTGACCCTGAAAGAAAAGACAGACTTGTATTTCTTTAGCGCCTTTCACAACCTCAGGACGTTACAGCCAATGAAGTATTTTTGAAGTGTGGTCACTGTTGTAATGTAGGAAATGAGACAGCCAATTTGCGCACAGCAAGCTCCCACAAACAGCAATGTCAAGGGAGGCCAACCAGTAGAGTTAAAGAAAGAACTTTTGAAATGTAGTTACTGTTGCAGTTAAAAAATATTGATGAATAATTTTCAAAAGTATTAACTCCTTGCTTCCCAATAAATTGCAACTGTTCTCTGGGGGCTAGCAGGACAGGATGATATGAACTGTGGCACAGAATGAAGCCACTCAGCCCCATTGCGCCTGTGTTGACCTCTTTAGCTCACCAGCTCTAACCCCAGGATACCCATCTGGTGGCAGGTTCTCTCAGGGTCAGGTCACTGATCAGCTCAGGGGGCCATCCTGAAATCGCAGCCTGAGTTTGAAAACTTTCCGTCCCCATTAACTTTGAATAAAAAGTTAATAAATGACTGAATGATGCTCTCCTTGGTTGTGCATTTGAAAATGGAGTTGCCTTTAGCTGAATTTGTTTAGATTCCTCCTCAGACAATTGTTATCCACACATCCATCGTGTGTGCTGTGCCGGAGTAAACGTGTCTCAATAATCTCGGATATTACATCTTTATAACAGCCTTGCATTTAGATCTCCTCAAATTATTGGCACTCAGGTATCTTTTCATGACAGGAAAGCAATCACAAGCAGCTCCCTCACCACTCCAGTGCGCATTCCAATTCTTGACATCCAATTATTTTTCTACCTTAAATATATGCTATCTGGCGCTGTGATGTTCAGTCAGGTGCTGGCTGATGCGATGCTTGGGTCTATCTCTCAGTAACCTGTGAGTGGGTCAGGCTGTATTTTATTTTAATGTGATTGCCACAAACGTCTTTTTTATTGTTCATTCCGGGGATGTGGGCGTCGCTGGCAAAGCCAGCATTTATTGCCCATCCCTAATTGGCCCTTGAGAAGGTGGTGGTGAGCCGTCTTACATAGGATATACGGCACAGAAACAGGCCATTCGGCCCAACCAGTCCATGCTGGCGTTTATGCTCCACTCGAGCCTCCTCCTGTCTTTCCTTGTCTAAATTAGCATAACCCTCGATTCCCTTCTCCCTCATATGCTTGTCCAGCCTCCCCTTAAATGCATCTATACTGTTCGCTTCAACCACTCCCTGTGGTAGCGAGTTCCACATTCTCATCACTCTCTGGGTAAAGAAGTTTCTTCTCAATTCCCTATTGGATTTCTTGGTGACTATTGATGGCCCCTAGTTTTGCTCTTCCCCACAAGTGGAAACATTCTCTCTAAACCTTCTATCCAAACCTTTCATCATTTCAAAGACCTCTATTAGGTCACCCCTCAGCCTTATTTTTCAAGAGAAAAGAGACCCAGCCTGTTCATCCTTTCCTGATATGTATACCCTCGCATTTCTGGTATCATCCTTGTAAATATCCACAGCCTCAGGATAAAGGGTAGGCCATTCACGACTGAGATGAGAAGAAATTTCTTCACTCAAAGGGTGGTGAATCTTTGGAATTCTCTACCCCAGAGGGCTGTGGAGGCTCAGTCATTGGGTATATTCAAAACAGAAGTCGATAGATTTCTGACTAGTAAGGGCATCAAGGGATATGGCGATAGGGCCGGTGAATGGAGTTGAGGCAGAAGATCAGCCATGATCTCATTGAATGGCGCAGCAGGCTCGAAGGGCCAAATGGCCTACTCCTATTTATTATGTTCTTAAATCTTCTCTGCACTCTTTCCAGTGCCTCTATATCCTTTTTATAATATGGCGACCAGAACTGTACGCAATACTCTTAAGTGTGGTCTAACCAAGGTTCAATACAGGTTTAGCATAACTTCCCTACTTTTCAATTCTATACCTCTAGAAATAAACTTTAGTCTTCTTGAACTGCTGCAGTCCGTGTGGTGAAGGTGCTCCCACAGTGCTGTTAGGGAGGGAGTTCCAGGATTTTGACCCAGCGACGATGAAGGAACGGCCGATATATTGCCACGTTAGGACGGTGTGTGACTTGGAGGGGAACTTGGAGGTGGTGGTGTTCCCACGCGCCTGCTGCCCTTGTCCTTCTAGGTGGTAGAGGTCGCGGGTTTGGGAGGTGCTGTCGAAGAAGCCTTGGCGAGTTGCTGCAGTGCATCTTGTAGATGGTACACACTGCAGCCACGGTGCGCCGGTGGTGGAGGGAGTGAATGTTTAAGCTGGTAGAGGGGGTGCCAATCAAGCGGGCTGCTTTGTCCTGGATGGTGTTGAGCTTCTTGAGTGTTGCATGAGCTGCACTCATCCAGGCAAGTGGAGAGTATTGCTTGTGATTGTTAAAGGGATAATGTAATGTTAATTTTAAAAAGCCAAAAATTTACTTTAACGATTTGAAAGGGCTTGCATTTATATAGCGCCTTTCATGTCTTCAGGACATCCCAAAGTGCTTCACTGCCAATGAATTACTTTTGATGTGCAGCCACTGTTGTTTATGCATCTAAATGCAGCACCCAATTTGCACACAGAAAGATCCCATAAAGAGCAAATTAAATGAATGGCCAGGTAACCTGTTTTTGATGTTGACTGAGGGAGGAATGTTGGCCAGGATACCGGAGAGAACTCCCCTGCTCTTCTTTGGAATAGTTCACCTGAGAGGGCAGATGGGGCCTCGATTTAACGTCTCATCCGAAAGACGACAGTGCAGCGCTCCCTCAGTATTGCGGTGGGAGTGTTGGTCTGGGTTATGTGCTCAAGTCTCTGGAGTGAGACTTGAACCCACGACCTTTTGACACAAAGGAGAGCGAGTGATACCACTGGTGAGCTACAGGTCCAACGGTGCTGGCAGGGCCCCAGCAGTACACCCAGACTGTCTGACGTAATAAAACTCACTACACACTTGGTTTGAGCATAAAGCAAGGCTTTAATCAACTTGTTTCAGAACATAGAAGTCTAGTTGTACTTCACTAGTTCCTTGTCTTACAAAATGTCCCTGGCAGGCTGGGGCCCACGCCCGAGTATTTATACTCCTTCGACGGCGCCACCAGCTGGCCATCCAGCGTTATTTCACAAGTAGTTTCTTGATGAATGATGAGATTTATAACACTGTTTATGTGTGAGCTTAGTCAGTGAAAGCTGGAGGGGACGTGGAAGGGGCTATTCGACCATGGGACTCATAGCCGAGGCACTGGATAGTGATCAGGAGTAGGAACCGGAAGCTCTTCAAATGGCTGCTGCAGCTGAGACCAGCTAACAAAGCAGGAGGGATCAAAGCTGGGACCTTCCCACCTGTACCCAGGCCGCTAGTGCTAGGTGTGCGCAGGGACCGAGGCTACCCCCAACCTGTCCACCCGTCGCTGCACCCGCCCCCTTGGTGAATTTCCCAGGACCAGCCTAGTTTAAACTAGGTTCAGTGGGCTTCAGGCAGGATTCCTGCCTGCGCTTGGGATCTTACTACCAGGGGAGGGGGCAGGATTGGGAAATGTCTGACACCAGCAGCAACTTAAAGGGGCAGGCCTCCTCATATAAAATCATTACTTGATGCAATGTATAACCTACTGATGTCAAACTGCCACTCATTGTACCTCAACTGATTGGTCATCCCTATTAACTTTGCAAAACCATTATACACTTCCCAGCAACTGGTGTTACTCAGGGGAAATATATGAGGTCACCCTGTCATTACTGCCGTTTTGGGTGGGCACCTAATGGGACCTCAGGCAGCGACCGTTGCATCTTTTAAGGAAAATTTGGATAAATATTTGAAGCAGAGGGCTATGCAGGGAGAGGAGGGCAGTGGAATTAGTTTTGGAATGCTCTCGCAACAAGCCAGCACAGACATGGTGGGCCAAATGGCCTCCTTCTGTACTATAAACCTCTATGGTGTCATGGTTTCCCTTGCTCTCAAATAAAAACAGACCTTTTTTTATTTGTTTATGGGATCTGGGCATCGCTTGCGAGGCCCAGCATTTATTTCCCATCCCTAGTTGCCCTTGAGAAGGTGGTGGTGAGCTGCCTTCTTGAACCGCTGCAGTCCGTGTGGTGAAGGTGCTCCCACAGTGCTGTTAGGGAGGGAGTTCCAGGATTTTGACCCAGCGACGATGAAGGAACGGCCGATATATTTCCAAGTCAGGATGGTGTGTGACTTGGAGGGGAACTTGGAGGTGGTGGTGTTCCCAATGCGCCTGCTGCCCTTGTCCTTCTAGGTGGACGAGGTCGCAGGTTTGGGAGGTGCTGCTGAAGAAGCCTTGGCGAGTTGCTGCAGTGCATCTTGTAGATGGTACACACTGCAGCCACGGTGCGCCGGTGGTGGAGGGAGTGAATGTTTAAGGTGGTGGATGGGGTGCCAATCAAGCGGGCTGCTTTGTCCTGGATGGTGTCGAGTTTCTTGAATGCTGTTGGAGCTGCACTCATCCAGGCAAGTGGAGAGTATTCCATCACACTCCTGACTTGTGCCTTGTAGATGGTGGAAAGGCTTTGGGGAGTCGGGAGGTGAGACACTCGTCGCAGAATACCTAGCCTCTGACCATTGATTTCAGTTTTACTAGGGCTCCTTGATGCCAGACCCGGTAAAATGCTGCCTTGATGTCAAGGGCAGTCGCTCTCACCTCACCTCTGGAATTCAGCTCCTTTGTCCATGTTTGGACCAAGGCTGTAATGAGGTCGGGGGCCGAGTGGTCTTGGCGGAACCCAAACTGGGCATCAGTGAGCAGGTTATTGGTAAGTGCCGCTTGGTAGCACTGTCAACGACACCTTCCATCACTGTTTGATGTGTTGATGTTTGCGGGTTAACGTAAGGTGCAATAAAGAAATTGAGTTTGTCTCTTGATCCATTAAGGGGAACACTTTAAGAACAGTATAATAATGAGACATTAGCGCCTCACCTCACAACGTTTGGGAGCTGTTGTATTCCCATTTTAGTTTTCTACACATCTTCTGTGGATTTCACCTTCTGGTCTACAAAAAATGATTTCATCTAAGGAGTGCTTTTGCTTTTCAGACGTGCATTCTGAATCACTGGCGGACTGATTCTACATTCCGGCTCATCCGCCCAATCCCTGCCCCCTGGCTTAACGCACATTTCCACAGCCGCAAAGGGCGTCTCCCTCGACATTTGCCCTGAGATTTTGGGGTCACTGGGGCGAGGGCAGGGGGTGGAGCTGGGCCTGCGTTGGCCTATTGTATGGATCGAAGTGAGGTAGGAGGGAGGATTCCTGGCACTGCACCCCCCGCCTTATTTATTCGCAGCAATGTGGGTCTTGTGCAAGTGCACCCAGTAAACCATGGCACGCTAGGGGCTGCACCACCGCCCCCCCCCCCACAATGAACGGAGGTTCTGTGGCAGTCCCAGAGCTGCCCGTGGCGCCAATTTTAAACCTACTCACTGTGTTAAACGCTGCACCGTCCTCCACGAACTCATTCCTTCCCAGAGCCTCATATCTGTGGGACTCCTCACAGCTCCCTGCGTCTTGCTGCCTTCCTACAGTCTTTTTAAAAGCCAAGCTCGGTGTCACCTACCCATCACTTCCCGATTGGCCTCATCCTCGGTCCTAGGACAAGGAAGGAGGTTCTGCTGAGGGAGTTTGAGCAGCTAGGGGTCAAATTAAAAAGCAGAACCACAAGGGTAATAATCTCTGGATTATTACCTGAGCCACAAGCGAATTTGTCTAGGACAAATAAAATTAGAGAGTTAAATGCGTGGCTCAAAGACTGGTGTGGGAGAAATGGGTTTTGCTTCCTGGGACAGTAGCACCAGTACTGGGGCAGGAGGGAGCTGTTCCGCTGGGACGGGCTTCACTTGGCTAGCGCTGGGACTAGAGTCCTGGCGGATCATATAACTAGGGCTGTAGAGAGGGCTTTAAACTAACTAGTGGGGGGGAGGTTCCTAGAGAGCAAATAATAAAAATGACAACAGAGAAGGTCATCGACTTAGGTAGCAGTGGGGAAATTAAAAACCAGAGCGTGTCAGGAAGGGGCAGAAGGTATGGAGTAAAAGGTAAAGTAATAAAAAGGGCAAAAGCAGGAACTAAGTGTCACAAAACATCTTTGAAAGTTCTCTATCTGAATGCACGTAGCATTTGTAACAAAATAGACGAGCTAATGGCACAAATAACTACATATGGGTATGGTCTTGTGGCCATTACAGAAACATGGCTGCAGGGTGACAATGCCTGGGAATTAAACATACCAGGTTATTTAACGATCAGGAAGGAGAGGCAGGAAGGAAGGGGAGGTGGGGTGGCTATGTTAATAAAGGAAGGAATCACTGTAATACAGAGAAATGATATTGGGTCAAAAGATCAGGATAATGAAACAGTTTGGGTGGAGGTAAGGAATAATAAAGGGAAAAAAACACTAGTGGGCGTAGTCTATAGGCCTCCGAACAGTGGCAACTCTGTTGGACGGAGTATCAATCAGGAAATAGTTGAGGCTTGTAATAAGGGAACATCTATAATTATGGGGGATTTTAACTATCATATTAATTGGACAAATCAAATTGGGCAGGGCTGCCTTGAGGATGAGTTAATTGAGTGTATTAGGGATGGGTTTCTTGAGCAGTATGTAACTGAACCGACCAGGGGGCAAGCAACCTTAGATCTGGTCCTGTGTAATGAGACAGGATTAATTAAAAATGTCCTAGTAAAGGATCCCCTTGGAATGAGTGACCATAACATGGTTGAATTCCATATTCAATTAGAGGGTGAGAAGGTTGGATCTCAAACAAGCGTGCTAAGCTTGAATAAAGGAGATTATGAAGGTATGAGAGCGGAATTGAGTAGAGTGGATTGGGAAAATACATTAAAGGGTAAGACGATACATGATCAGTGGTGTTCATTTAAGGAGTTATTTTACAACTTCCAAAAAATATATATTCCACTGAGAAGAAAAGGGTGTAAAAGAAAAGACAGCCATCCGTGGCTAAGTAAAGAAATTAAGGATAGTATTCGACTAAAAACAAGGGCATATAAGGTAGCCAAATCTAGCGGGAGGATAGAGGATTGGGAAAACTTTAAAAGACAGCAAAAAATAACAAAAAGATTGATTAAGAAAGGGAAGATAGATTATGAAAGTAAATTAGCAAAAAATATAAAAACAGATAGTAAGAGTTTTTATAGTTATATAAAAGGAAAAAGGGTGGCTAAAGTAAATGTTGGTCCCTTAGAGGATGAGACCGGGAAATTAATGGTGGGAAATATGGAGATGGCAAAAACACTGAATGAATATTTTATATCAGTCTTTACAGTAGAAGACACTAAGAATATCCCAACACTGGACAAACAGGGGGCTAAAGGGGGGGAGGAGCTAAACACGATCAAAATCACTAAGGAAGTGGTACTCGGTAAAATAATGGGACTCAGGGCGGATAAATCACCTGGACCTGATGGCTTACATCCTAGGGTCTTGAGGGAAGTGGCGGTAGGGATTGTGGATGCATTGGTAATCATTTTCCAAAACTCCCTGGACTCGGCAAAGGTCCCGGCAGACTGGAAAACTGCTAATGTAACACCCTTATTTAAAAAGGGCAGTAGACAGAAGGCTGGAAACTATAGACCGGTTAGCCTAACATCTGTGGTAGGTAAAATTTTGGAGTCCATTATTAAGGAGACAGTAACAGGACATTTGGATAATCATAATTTAATAGGACAAAGTCAGCATGGTTTTATGAAGGGGAAGTCATGTTTGACAAATTTGCTGGAGTTCTTTGAGGAAGTAACATATAGGGTGGATAAAGGGGAACCAGTGGATGTAGTGTATTTAGACTTCCAAAAGGCATTTGATAAGGTGCCACACAAAAGATTATTGCTTAAGATAAAAAATCACGGGATTGGGGGTAATATTCTGGCATGGATAGAGGATTGGCTATCTAACAGAAGGCAGAGAGTTGGGATAAATGGTTCATTCTCAGACTGGCAATCAGTAACTAGTGGTGTTCCACAGGGGTCAGTGCTGGGTCCCCAACTCTTTACAATCTATATTAACGATTTGGAGGAGGGGACCGAGTGTAACATATCAAAGTTTGCAGATGATACTAAGATGGGAGGGAAAGTAGTGAGTGAGGAGGACATAAAAAACCTGCAAGGGGACATAGACAGGCTGAGTAAGTGGGCAGAGATTTGGCAGATGGAATACAATACTGGAAAGTGTGAGGTTATGCACTTTGGCAGGAAAAATCGTAGAGCAAGTTATTATCTTAATGGCAAGAAACTGGAAAGTACTGAAGTACAAAGAGATTTGGGGGTCCTGGTGCACGAAACTCAAAAGGTTAGTATGCAGGTGCAGCAAGTGATTAAGAAGGCCAATGGAATGTTGGCTTTCATTGCTAGGGGGATAGAATATAAAAATAGGGAGATATTGCTTCAGTTGTACAAGGTATTGGTGAGACCGCACCTGGAATACTGCGTACAGTTTTGGTGTCCATACTTAAGAAAGGACATACTTGCTCGAGTCAGTACAAAGAAGGTTCACTCGGTTAATCCCGGGGATGAGGGGATGGACATATGAGGAGAGGTTGAGTAGATTGGGACTCTACTCATTGGAGTTCAGAAGAATGAGAGGCGATCTTATTGAAACATATAAGATTGTGAAGGGGTTGGATCGGGTGGATGCAGGGAAGATGTTCTCGATGATGGGTGAAACTAGAACTAGGGGGCATAGTCTTAGAATAAGGGGCTGCTCTTTCAAAACTGAGATGAGGAGGAACTACTTCACTCAGAGGGTGGTAGGTCCATGGAATATGCTGCCCCAAAAAGCTGTAGAAGCTACATCATTACATAAATTTAAAACAGAAATAGACAGTTTCCTAGAAGTAAAGGGAATTAAGGGTTACGGGGAGCGGGCAGGAATTTGGACATGAGTCTAGGTTCGGGTTGGTCATGGCCCTGTGGGTAGCGGAGCGGGCCCAGGGGCCGTGTAGCCTGATCCTGCTCCTATTTCGTGTGTCTAATTCTGTTCGATTCAGGAGATGGTTCTGTGATAGTGGATTGGCGGTTAGGATCAGATCAGCCATGATCTTATTGAATGGCGGAGCAGGCTCGAGGGGCCGATTGGCCTACTCCTGCTCCTATTTCTTATGTTCTTATGTTCTACCTTTGAATCCTTGGGTGTCTTGCACTTGTTTTTCTTTTAAATAAGCACATTTATAGGAGAAATCATTCTATCTATCATGGGACTGAGCACGTTTAACAGCACCCTCTTGTGGAGAACCTTATTTTATTGTTAAATACCTTAACTGAGATTTTAAAAGCCTGAATACTATAGGAGGCGAGACAAATATTGCTCATTTTAGTAGCGGCTATAAGGCAGGTTAATGCCATTACATTAACTCTCACTCCAACAACACCCTGCTTCAGCCAAACATCATCGATAGAAACTAAAGGCGCACAATCCCAACCCATCCTTGGTGCAAATTTGCAGCAGGTGCTGCAGATATTTAAAGACTTGCATTTTTTTACAGCGCCTTTCACATCTCTGGGATGTCCCAAAGCGCTTTACAGCCAATAAATTACTTTTCAAGTTCAGTCAAATTTGCTTTTAATGGGAAACGCGGCAGCCAATTTGCACAAAGCAAGGTGCCCACAAACAGCAACCACATGGTGATGTTGGTTGAGGGATAAATATTGGCCCAGGACACCCGGGGAGAATCACAGAATCCCCACAGTGCAGATAGAGGCCATTTCGGCCCATCGAGCCGACACCGACACATATCCCACCCTATTCCTGTAACCCCACGTATTTAATCCCCTAACACTAAGGGTCAATTTATCACAGCCAAATCAACCTAACCCGCACATCTTTGAACTGTGGGAGGAAACCGGAGCACCCGGAGGAAACCCACGCAAACACAGGGAGAATGTGCAAACTCCACACAGACAGTCGCCCGAGGCCAGATTTGAACCCGGGTCCCTGGCACTGTGAGGCAACAGTGCTAACCACTATGCCACCGTGCCCCCGAACTCCCATGCTCTTCCAATAGCGGCCATGGAGTCTTTTGCGCCCACCCGAGAGGGCAGATGAGGTCTCGGTTTAATGTCTCATCTAAATACGGCATCACCGACAGTGCGGCACTCCCTCAGTACTGCCTCTCCGACAGTGCAGCATTCCTCAGTACTGCCCCTCCGACAGTGCGGCGCTCCCTCAGCACTGCACCTCCGACAGTGCGGCGCTCCCTCAGCACTGCCCCTCCGACAGTGCGGCGCTCCCTCAGTATTGCCTCTCCGACAGTGCGGCATTCCTCAGTACTGCCTCTCCGACAGTGCAGCATTCCGCAGTACTGCCCCTCCGACAGTGCGGCGCTCCCTCAGTACTGCCTCTCCGACAGTGCGGCGCTCCCTCAGTACTGCCCCTCCGACAGTGCGGCACTCCCTCAGCACTGCCCCTCCGACATTTCGGCACTCCCTCAGTACTGCCCCTCCGACAGTGAGGCGCTCCCTCAGTACTGCCCCTCCGACAGTGCGATATTCCCTTAGTACTGCCCCTCCGACAGTGCAGCGCTCCCTCAGTACTGCCCCTCCGACAGTGCGTCGCTCCCTCAGTACTGCCCCTCCGACAGTGCGATATTCCCTTAGTACTGCCCCTCCGACAGTGCAGCGCTCCCTCAGTACTGCCCCTCCGACAGTGCGTCGCTCCCTCAGTACTGCCCCTCCGACAGTGCGGCGCTCCCTCAGCACTGACCCTCCGACAGTGTGGCGCTCCCTCAGTACTGCCCCTCCGACAGTGCGGCACTCCCTCAGTACTGACCCTCCGACAGTGTGGCGCTCCCTCAGTACTGCCCCTCCGACAGTGCGACATTCCCTTAGTACTGCCCCTCCGACAGTGCGGCGCGCCCTCAGTACTGCCCTTCCGACAGTGCGGCACTCCCTCATTACTGACCCTCCGACAGTGCAGCGCTCCCTCAGCACTGCCCATCCGACAGTGCAGCGCTCCCTCAGTACTGACCCTCCGACAGTGCAGCGCTCCCTCAGTACTGACCCTCCGACAGTGCGGCACTCCCTCAGCACTGCCCCTCTGACAGTGCGGCACTCCCTCAGTACTGCCCCTCCGACAGTGCCGCGCTCCCTCAGTACTGCCCCTCCGACAGTGCCGCGCTCCCTCAGTACTGCCCCTCCGACAGTGCAGCGCTCCCTCAGTACTGCCCCTCCGACAGTGCGGCGCTCTCTCAGCAGTGCCCCTCCGACAGTGCGGCGCTCCCTCAGTACTGCCCCTCCGATGGTGCAGCGCTCCCTCAGTACTGCCCCTCCAACAGTGCGGCACTCCCTCAGTACTGCCCCTCCGACAGTGTGGCGCTCCCTCAGTACTGCCCCTCCGACAGTGCGACATTCCCTTAGTACTGCTCCTCCGACAGTGCAGCGCTTCCTCAGTACTGCCCCTCCGACAGTGCGGCGCTCCCTCAGTACTGCCCCTCCGATGGTGCGGCGCTCCCTCAGCACTGACCCTCTGACGGTGCAGCTCTCCCTCAGTACTGCCCCTCCAACAGTGCGGCACTCCCTCAGCACTGCCCCTCCGACAGTGCGGCGCTCCCTCAGTACTGACCCTCCGACAGTGCAGCGCTCCCTCAGTACTGACCGTCCGACAGTGCAGCGCTCCCTCAGTACTGCCCCTCCGACAGTGCAGCACTCCCTCAGTACTGACCCTCCGACAGTGCGGCACTCCCTCAGCACTGCCCCTCTGACAGTGCGGCACTCCCTCATTACTGACCCTCCGACAGTGCAGCGCTCCCTCAGCACTGCCCATCCGACAGTGCAGCGCTCCCTCAGTACTGACCCTCCGACAGTGCAGCGCTCCCTCAGTACTGACCCTCCGACAGTGCGGCACTCCCTCAGCACTGCCCCTCTGACAGTGCGGCACTCCCTCAGTACTGCCCCTCCGACAGTGCCGCGCTCCCTCAGTACTGCCCCTCCGACAGTGCCGCGCTCCCTCAGCACTGCCCCTCCGACAGTGCAGCGCTCCCTCAGTACTGCCCCTCCGACAGTGCGGCGCTCTCTCAGTAGTGCCCCTCCGACAGTGCGGCGCTCCCTCAGTACTGCCCCTCCGATGGTGCAGCGCTCCCTCAGTACTGCCCCTCCAACAGTGCGGCACTCCCTCAGTACTGCCCCTCCGACAGTGTGGCGCTCCCTCAGTACTGCCCCTCCGACAGTGCGACATTCCCTTAGTACTGCTCCTCCGACAGTGCAGCGCTTCCTCAGTACTGCCCCTCCGACAGTGCGGCGCTCCCTCAGTACTGCCCCTCCGATGGTGCGGCGCTCCCTCAGCACTGACCCTCCAACAGTGCGGCACTCCCTCAGCACTGCCCCTCCGACAGTGCGGCGCTCCCTCAGTACTGACCCTCCGACAGTGCAGCGCTCCCTCAGTACTGACCCTCCGACAGTGCAGCGCTCCCTCAGTACTGCCCCTCCGACAGTGCAGCACTCCCTCAGTACTGACCTTCCGACAGTGAGGCACTCCCTCAGTACTGACCCTCCGACAGTGCGGCGCTCCCTCAGTACTGCCCCTCCGATGGTGCGGCGCTCCCTCAGCACTGACCCTCTGACGGTGCAGCGCTCCCTCAGTACTGCCCCTCCAACAGTGCGGCACTCCCTCAGTACTGCCCCTCCAACAGTGCGGCACTCCCTCAGTACTGACCCTCCGACAGTGCGGCGCGCCCTCAGTACTGCCCTTCCGACAGTGCAGCACTCCCTCAGTACTGACCCTCCGACAGTGCAGCGCTCCCTCAGCACTGCCCATCCGACAGTGCAGCGCTCCCTCAGTACTGACCCTCCGACAGTGCAGCACTCCCTCAGTACTGACCCTCCGACAGTGCGGCACTCCCTCAGCACTGCCCCTCCGACAGTGCAGCGCTCCCTCAGCACTGCCCATCCGACAGTGCAGCGCTCCCTCAGTACTGACCCTCCGACAGTGCAGCGCTCCCTCAGTACTGAACCTCCGACAGTGCGGCACTCCCTCAGCACTGCCCCTCTGACAGTGCGGCACTCCCTCAGTACTGCCCCTCCGACAGTGCCGCGCTCCCTCAGTACTGCCCCTCCGACAGTGCCGCGCTCCCTCAGCACTGCCCCTCCGACAGTGCAGCGCTCCCTCAGTACTGCCCCTCCGACAGTGCGGCGCTCTCTCAGTAGTGCCCCTCCGACAGTGCGGCGCTCCCTCAGTACTGCCCCTCCGATGGTGCAGCGCTCCCTCAGTACTGCCCCTCCAACAGTGCGGCACTCCCTCAGTACTGCCCCTCCGACAGTGTGGCGCTCCCTCAGTACTGCCCCTCCGACAGTGCGACATTCCCTTAGTACTGCCCCTCCGACAGTGCAGCGCTTCCTCAGTACTGCCCCTCCGACAGTGCGGCGCTCCCTCAGTACTGCCCCTCCGATGGTGCGGCACTCCCTCAGCACTGCCCCTCCGACAGTGCGGCGCTCCCTCAGTACTGACCCTCCGACAGTGCAGCGCTCCCTCAGTACTGACCCTCCGACAGTGCAGCGCTCCCTCAGTACTGCCCCTCCGACAGTGCAGCACTCCCTCAGTACTGACCTTCCGACAGTGAGGCACTCCCTCAGTACTGACCCTCCGACAGTGCGGCGCTTCCTCAGTACTGCCCCTCCGACAGTGCGGCGCTCCCTCAGTACTGCCCCTCCGATGGTGCGGCGCTCCCTCAGCACTGACCCTCTGACGGTGCAGCGCTCCCTCAGTACTGCCCCTCCAACAGTGCGGTACTCCCTCAGTACTGCCCCTCCAACAGTGCGGCACTCCCTCAGCACTGACCCTCCGACAGTGTGGCGCTCCCTCAGTACTGCCCCTCCGACAGTGCGACATTCCCTTAGTACTGCCCCTCCGACAGTGCGGCGCGCCCTCAGTACTGCCCTTCCGACAGTGCAGCACTCCCTCAGTACTGACCCTCCGACAGTGCAGCGCTCCCTCAGCACTGCCCATCCGACAGTGCAGCGCTCCCTCAGTACTGACCCTCCGACAGTGCAGCACTCCCTCAGTACTGACCCTCCGACAGTGCGGCGCTCCCTCAGTAGTGCCCCTCCGACAGTGCAGCGCTCCCTCAGTACTGCCCCTCCAACAGTGCGGCGCTCCCTCAGTACTGCCCCTCCGATGGTGCAGCGCTCCCTCAGTACTGCCCCTCCAACAGTGCGGCACTCCCTCAGTACTGACCCTCCGACAGTGTGGCGCTCCCTCAGTACTGCCCCTCCGACAGTGCGACATTCCCTTAGTACTGCCCCTCCGACAGTGCAGCGCTCCCTCAGTACTGACCCTCCGACAGTGCAGCGCTCCCTCAGTACTGACCCTCCGACAGTGCAGCACTCCCTCAGTACTGACCTTCCGGCAGTGAGGCACTCCCTCAGTACTGCCCCTCCGACAGTGAGGCACTCCCTCAGTACTGCCCCTCCGACAGTGCAGCACTCCCTCAGTACTGACCTTCCGACAGTGCGACATTCCCTTAGTACTGCCCCTCCGACAGTGCAGCGCTTCCTCAGTACTGCCCCTCCGACAGTGCGGCGCTCCCTCAGTACTGCCCCTCCGATGGTGCGGCGCTCCCTCAGCACTGACCCTCCAACAGTGCGGCACTCCCTCAGTACTGCCCCTCCGACAGTGTGGCGCTCCCTCAGTACTGCCCCTCCGACAGTCCCTTAGTACTGCCCCTCCGACAGTGCGGCGCGCCCTCAGTACTGCCCTTCCGACAGTGCAGCACTCCCTCAGTACTGACCCTCCGACAGTGCAGCGCTCCCTCAGCACTGCCCATCCGACAGTGCAGCGCTCCCTCAGTACTGACCCTCCGACAGTGCAGCACTCCCTCAGTACTGACCCTCCGACAGTGCGGCACTCCCTCAGCACTGCCCCTCTGACAGTGCGGCACTCCCTCAGTACTGCCCCTCCGACAGTGCCGCGCTCCCTCAGTACTGCCCCTCCGACAGTGCAGCGCTCCCTCAGTACTGCCCCTCCGACAGTGTGGCGCTCCCTCAGTAGTGCCCCTCCGACAGTGCGGCGCTCCCTCAGTACTGCCCCTCCAACAGTGCGGCGCTCCCTCAGTACTGCCCCTCCGATGGTGCAGCGCTCCCTCAGTACTGCCCCTCCAACAGTGCGGCACTCCCTCAGTACTGACCCTCCGACAGTGTGGCGCTCCCTCAGTACTGCCCCTCCGACAGTGCGACATTCCCTTAGTACTGCCCCTCCGACAGTGCAGCGCTTCCTCAGTACTGCCCCTCCGACAGTGCGGCGCTCCCTCAGTACTGCCCCTCCGATGGTGCGGCGCTCCCTCAGCACTGACCCTCTGACGGTGCAGCGCTCCCTCAGTACTGCCCCTCCAACAGTGCGGCACTCCCTCAGCACTGCCCCTCCGACAGTGCGGCGCTCCCTCAGTACTGACCCTCCGACAGTGCAGCACTCCCTCAGTACTGACCTTCCGGCAGTGAGGCACTCCCTCAGTACTGCCCCTCCGACAGTGAGGCACTCCCTCAGTACTGCCCCTCCGACAGTGCAGCACTCCCTCAGTACTGACCTTCCGACAGTGAGGCACTCCCTCAGTACTGACCCTCCGACAGTGGAGTGGGACTAATTGGAGAGCTCTTTCAAAGAGCCTGCACAGGCACGATGGGCCGAATGGCCTCCCTGTGTGCTGTAAGATTCTATGACTGGATTCCTGTCAGAGGTCTGCCAACAGTGTCAGTTCCAGCACTGGAACTGTATAACAACGTAAGATCATAAGAATTTGGAGCAGGAGTCGGCCATAGGGCCCCTCCAGCCTGCTCCGCCATTCAATAAGATCATGGCTGATCTTCGACCTCAACTCCACTTTCCCGCCCGATCTCCATATCCCTTGATTCCGTT
This sequence comes from Somniosus microcephalus, assembly GCF_052327205.1. Lineage (NCBI taxonomy): Eukaryota > Metazoa > Chordata > Chondrichthyes > Squaliformes > Somniosidae > Somniosus > Somniosus microcephalus. The sequence continues at coordinate 72,829,716 of NW_028225180.1, forward strand.
AGAGTCCAAAAATCTATCGATCTCGGTCTTGAATATACTCAAAGACTCAGCATTCACAGCCCAAAGATTCACAATCCTCTGAGTGAAGAAATTCCTCCTCATCTCAGTCTTAAATGGCCGACCCCTTATCCCGAGACTGTGCCCCCCTGGTTCTAGACACTCCAGCCGGGGGGAAACAGCCTCTCAGCATCTACCCTGTCAATCCCCCTCAGAATGTTACATGTTTCAATAAGATCACCTCTCATTCTTCTAAACTCCAGAGAGCATAGGCCCAATCTACTCAATCAATGCACAGTCAGGCCAAAGGATAAGCAGGCTGAGTGTAGAGTGGTTCCACCATGTACGACTGCGTTGGGGCAGGAGGGAGTTTTGAGATTCAACGGTCCTCAAAATTGTTTTATTGAGTCGTGCATAGCAAACTGGATAACATTGCAGAAAGGTACCACAACTTACAATAATGCACACATTCCTAGCATTCACAGCAATGAGTAACTTTAACAGGATCTATATTAAAAATCATTGACATAACTGATACTGAGGATAATGTATTCAAGCATCTTCTGCCTGGGACAATTTGAACTTAATATTACAACAGTGGTTACATAATAAATGCACCTCATAGACCAGAGAGGTCGCAGGTTCGAACCCCTCTGACCCAGGGGCTCTGATGGCAGAGAGGGCTGTGTCAAGTTCGCTGGGTCTACAGTCAAAGATGGCCTAGGTCACAGAGGGAGAGGGGAATCAGCCAGGCTCCTGCTCCCAGTGCCCTGGGTCAGAGAGAGAGAGAGGGGAATCAGCCAGGCTCCTGCTCCCAGTGCCCTGGGTCACAGAGAGAGAGAGGGGAATCAGCCAGGCTCCTGCTCCCAACGCCCTGGGTCAGAGAGAGAGGGGGGAATCAGCCAGGCTCCTGCTCCCAGCGCCCTGGGTCAGAGAGAGAGGGGGGAATCAGCCAGGCTCCTGCTCCCAGTGCCTGGGTCACAGAGAGAGAGGGGAATCAGCCAGGCTCCTGCTCCCAGCGCCCTGGGTCACAGAGAGAGAGAGGGGAATCAGCCAGGCTCCTGCTCCCAGCGCCCTGGGTCACAGAGAGAGAGAGAGGAATCAGCCAGGCTCCTGCTCCCAGCGCCCTGGGTCACAGAGAGAGAGAGAGGGGAATCAGCCAGTCTCCTGCTCCCAGCGCCCTGGCTCACAGAGAGAGAGAGGGGAATCAGCCAGGCTCCTGCTCCCAGTGCCCTGGGTCACAGAGAGAGAGAGGGGAATCAGCCAGGCTCCTGCTCCCAGTGCCCTGGGTCAGAGAGAGAGAGAGGGGAATCAGCCAGGCTCCTGCTCCCAGTGCCCTGGGTCACAGAGAGAGAGAGGGGAATCAGCCAGGCTCCTGCTCCCAACGCCCTGGGTCAGAGAGAGAGGGGGGAATCAGCCAGGCTCCTGCTCCCAGCGCCCTGGGTCAGAGAGAGAGGGGGGAATCAGCCAGGCTCCTGCTCCCAGTGCCTGGGTCACAGAGAGAGAGGGGAATCAGCCAGGCTCCTGCTCCCAGCGCCCTGGGTCACAGAGAGAGAGAGGGGAATCAGCCAGGCTCCTGCTCCCAGCGCCCTGGGTCACAGAGAGAGAGAGAGGAATCAGCCAGGCTCCTGCTCCCAGCGCCCTGGGTCACAGAGAGAGAGAGAGGGGAATCAGCCAGTCTCCTGCTCCCAGCGCCCTGGCTCACAGAGAGAGAGAGGGGAATCAGCCAGGCTCCTGCTCCCAGTGCCCTGGGTCACAGAGAGAGAGAGGGGAATCAGCCAGGCTCCTGCTCCCAGTGCCCTGGGTCAGAGAGAGAGAGAGGGGAATCAGCCAGGCTCCTGCTCCCAGCACCCTGGGTCAGAGAGAGAGAGAGGGGAATCAGCCAGGCTCCTGCTCCCAGCACCCTGGGTCAGAGAGAGAGAGAGGGGAATCAGCCAGGCTCCTGCTCCCACTGCCCTGGGTCACAGAGAGAGGGGGGAATCAGCCAGGCTCCTGCTCCCAGCGCCCTGGGTCACAGAGAGAGAGAGAGGAATCAGCCAGGCTCCTGCTCCCAGTGCCCTGGGTCACAGAGAGAGAGAGGGGAATCAGCCAGGCTCCTGCTCCCAGCACCCTGGGTCAGAGAGAGAGAGAGGGGAATCAGCCAGGCTCCTGCTCCCAACGCCCTGGGTCACAGAGAGAGAGGGGGGAATCAGCCAGGCTCCTGCTCCCAGCGCCCTGGGTCACAGAGAGAGAGAGAGAGGAATCAGCCAGGCTCCTGCTCCCAGTGCCCTGGGTCACAGAGAGAGAGAGGGGAATCAGCCAGGCTCCTGCTCCCAGCGCCCTGGGTCAGAGAGAGAGAGAGGGGAATCAGCCAGGCTCCTGCTCCCAGCGCCCTGGGTCACAGAGAGAGAGAGGGGAATCAGCCAGGCTCCTGCTCCCAGTGCCCTGGGTCACAGAGAGAGAGAGGGGAATCAGCCAGGCTCCTGCTCCCAGCACCCTGGGTCAGAGAGAGAGAGAGGGGAATCAGCCAGGCTCCTGCTCCCAGCGCCCTGGGTCACAGAGAGAGAGAGAGAGGGGAATCAGCCAGGCTCCTGCTCCCAGCGCCCTGGGTCACAGAGAGAGAGGGGAATCAGCCAGGCTCCTGCTCCCAGCGCCCTGGGTCACAGAGAGAGAGGGGAATCAGCCAGGCTCCTGCTCCCAGTGCCCTGGGTCACAGAGAGAGAGGGGAATCAGCCAGGCTCCTGCTCCCAGGTTGGAAAGAACAGGTGGGGGAATTGGATAAGGGCAGGACCAGTTTGAACTCAGCTGTAAGGCGGCCATGGTGAGATAGGCTGTCAGCACTCTCTCTCTAGCCTTCGACATCAAACATGGCTGAGGTATCAGAGATTGGTGGAACATTACCTCTGCCCAGTGGCATTCCAATTTAACAATCATAAATCATACTTACTATATTTTCAAATGTGTGAAATATGACAGGAGAAACAATGCAAATATTCAGTTCTGAAATGGAGGGTTTAAGCCCTGATCTGGTCACAACTTTACCCTTGTAGACTATCAATTCTGGGTGCAGGTGGCAGCTGCTACTGTGATCGCCTCGTGCCAAAGATCATATGGAATGGAAAGAGAGCACTGCAAAAAGAAAGATCGTCAGCTTTGATAGTCAGTGAGATTAAGACATTGTTTTAAGGACTTTCCCTGCAGGGCCACGTATCATCCGCCTCAGTTTGTGCTTGCCTGGGCCCAGCTCGTAGGAGGCTCACGGCAGCCTGAGAATTACTGTATCTCTGACTGCCTCTCCACGATGAGAGGGGCTTCGCCCGCGTTTGGACTCCCAGGGCACCCCTCCCGCTTTGACGTGATTCTCAAGGCGAGGCTGGGGGTGGGAGGAGAACGGCAGGCCAAACGCAGACGATGCCCCTCCCATGACTATTAGTTTGCTACTGGTTCAAGAGTGAGAAATGAATAGTGGCTCGTGACACAAATAGACAGAGAGGGCGGCGTGAATGGGGCAGAGGGGGTGTCTGAGGGGGACGGGGCACCGGGTGGGAGTGTGAATGGGGAGAGCGGGTGTCTGAGGGGGACGGGGCACTGGGTGGGAGTGTGAACGGGGCGAGCGGGTGTCTGAGGGGGGACGGGGCACCGGGTGGGAGTGTGAATGGGGAGAGTGGGTGTCTGACGGGGACGGGGCACCGGGTGGGAGTGTGAATGGGGAGAGCGGGTGTCTGAGGGGGACGGGGCACTGGGTGGGAGTGTGAACGGGGCGAGCGGGTGTCTGAGGGGGGACGGGGCACCGGGTGGGAGTGTGAATGGGGCGAGCGGGTGTCTGAGGGGGACGGGGCACCGGGTGGGAGTGTGAATGGGGAGAGCGGGTGTCTGAGGGGGACGGGGCACCGGGTGGGAGTGTGAATGGGGAGAGCGGGTGTCTGAGGGGGACGGGGCACCGGGTGGGAGTGTGAATGAGGAGAGCGGGTGTCTGAGGGGGACGGGGCACCGGGTGGGAGTGTGAATGGGGAGAGCGGGTGTCTGAGGGAGAAAGGGCACCGGGTGGGAGTGTGAATGGGGAGAGCGGGTGTCTGAGTGGGACGGGGCACCGGGTGGGAGTGTGAATGGGGAGAGCGGGTGTCTGAGGGGGGATGGGGCACCGGGTGGGAGTGTGAATGGGGAGAGCGGGTGTCTGAGGGGGACGGGGCACTGGGTGGGAGTGTGAATGGGGAGAGTGGGTGTCTGAGGGGGGACGGGGCACCGGGTGGGAGTGTGAATGGGGACAGTGAGTGTCTGAGGGGGATGGGGCACTGGGTGGGAGTGTGAATGGGGAGAGTGAGTGTCTGAGGGGGACGGGGCACCGGGTGGGAATGTGAATGGAGAGAGCGAGTGTCTGAGGGGGGACGGGGCACCGGGTGGGAGTGTGAATGGGGAGAGCGGGTGTCTGAGGGGGACGGGGCACCGGGTGGGAGTGTGAATGGGGAGAGCGGGTGTCTGAGGGGGACGGGGCACCGGGTGGGAGTGTGAATGGGGAGAGCGGGTGTCTGAGGGGGACGGGGCACCGGGTGGGAGTGTGAATGGGGAGAGTGAGTGTCTGAGGGGGACGGGGCACCGGGTGGGAGTGTGAATGGGGAGAGCGGGTGTCTGAGGGGGACGGGGCACCGGGTGGGAGTGTGAATGGGGAGAGTGAGTGTCTGAGGGGGACGGGGCACCGGGTGGGAGTGTGAATGGGGAGAGCGGGTGTCTGAGGGGGACGGGGCACCGGGTGGGAGTGTGAATGGGGAGAGCGGGTGTCTGAGGGGGACGGGGCACCGGGTGGGAGTGTGAATGGGGAGAGCGGGTGTCTGAGGGGGACGGGGCACCGGGTGGGAGTGTGAATGGGGAGAGCGGGTGTCTGAGGGGGGACGGGGCACCGGGTGGGAGTGTGAATGGGGAGAGCGGGTGTCTGAGGGCCAGTAAAACCATCACTGTCTTAAAACTGGCACCGAAATGCAAATGTGTTCAGATTCTTGCAATCTAGATGATTACTTCCTTTGCAAATCTTTTACGCAGAACTCACAACATTGGATTACATCCAAAAAATAATGTATCAACATTAATTTTACTATACTTGTACAGTATATGTAAAGGATTGCATTAGCAACGCTGTAGTGTCAAGAGCTCGTCTAATGCAGTTCAACCTGCTCTGTCCCACAGCGGATTTCAGGAGCAGTGACTCAACCCATTAATGTACTTGCAGTAAATGACTGGAAATGTTCGCACCATTTCAGTTACATTTCCCTGCAATCTGCAGGGGATTCTATTATTATTCCCTTTTACTCTCCTCCCTGGGGGGCACAGTCTCAGGATAAGGGGTCGGCCATTTAGGACTGAGGTGAGGAGGAATTTCTTCACTCAGAGGGTGGTGAATCTTTGGAATTCTCTGCCCCAGAGGCGCTGTGCATGCTGAGTCTTTGCGTATATTCAAGGCTGAGATCGATAGATTTTCGGACTCTAGGGGAATCAAGGGATATGGGGATCGGGCGGGAAAGTGGAGTTGAGGTCGAAGATCAGCCAAGATCTTATTGAATGGCGGAGCAGGCTCGAGGGGCCTTCAGTTGAATCCTTTAATTCCTTGTCTTTGAGTTATTGATGGCACATCAGTAATGACCAGATTACCTGGTTTTGTTATGTTGGTTGAAGGATAAATATTGGTCAGGACACCGGGGATAACGCCCCTGCTCTTCTTCGAAATAGTGCCATGGGATCTTTTACGTCCACCCGAGAGCGCAGACGGGGACTCGCTTTAACGTCTCACCTGAAAGACGCCAGTCTCAGGCCAGTCCTAATCATGGCCCAGTCACGGTCACAATACAGCAGAGGCGACCAGCAACGAAACCTGCCAGACGTCACTATGTGCCCCGTTCCCATTCAGTGTTTCTAATCTAAATCTTCCTCCATATTGTGTGCAGATATTACAACGTCGTGCATTTATTTGGAAATATGTCTATGATGAAATTGATCTAAACAGGACACCGAGGCCCTACCCCTCACCCTCAGCTCTCTACCCTCCGCTCCTGAAGATGCCGAGTGTTGCTGGTACACACTTCCTCGTGCTTCAGCCACTCACCAGGCCAGCGAGTGTTGGCAGGCTATTCGACCGTGTTGAACGCCAGAGCTGAGTGCGACCCCGTCCTCACAGGCGTGCACTTTCCAGCAAGGAGAAGCGGCGTCCCACAACAACCACTTGCATTTAGTAAAATGTCCCAAGCTGTTTCACAGGAGCGTAATCACAGACAACATTTGGCATTGAGCCACATAAGGAAATATTAGGACAGGTGAACAAAAGCTTGGTCAAAGAGGTAGGTTTTAAGGAGCATCTTAAAGGCAGAGAGGTGTAGGAGTTTCGCAAAATTCCCCTGAAAACAAGAGAAACATTGGTCCACATTGTGGATGAAGATTTATGTGTTTTGAATTGCCTCTGGGTCAGATCAATGTTTTAAAACATGCTCAGAACCACAAAAGACTGCTGAGCTGGGCTGATCTGGACTACAACGGAATCGAGGAAATTCGTGGAAGTATTCACACACATTGAGAAGAATATCTTGATTAAAACTTGTGCTTTTGAGCCCGGTCAAACACAGAGGTTTACAGCTTGTAATGTGTTTGTGTGAAAGACCTGTCAATGAAACCAGGGAGGTCAGGAGTTGCCCACTTGACCCGAGGCCACAGAGACAGGTTGTTATTTATGGCTGTGTTCAGCAACCAATCACAGTCAGCTAAGCAGCTTGTAATGTGTTTGTGTGAAAGACCTGTCAATGAAACCAGGGAGGTCAGGAGTTGCCCACTTGACCCGAGGCCACAGAGACAGGTTGTTATGGCTGGCTATGATTCAGCAACCAATCACAGTCCTCTTTTTGTGTGCTGGCCAGACAGAACGGCAGGAGAATGAAAGACCTGTCAATCAAACCAGGGAGGTCAGTGTTGTGTATGTAACCGTTTACCTTTAAGGGAACTATAGAATGTAACCGTTCGCCTTTAAGAGCACTACTTTAGGGTGGCACTATCTATTGGCTCATGTATACTGTAATACCGATAGTGACCACACCAGTATATAAGGGTTGTGATACGTTAACTAGGGCAGAATCGCCCGAGCCTCTGAATAGTAAAGACGTGTTTTATTTTGTTAACAGTGGAGTCTGTGATTATTTATAATACAACCCACAGACTTAACATTGGCGACGAGTCAGGATTCGAACCCTGCGGCAGTTGTTCCACGGCGGCTTCGTCCGAAGACAGGACGTTGAAGAGAGGTTTCAATCCTCGCCAGTCTGGAACCGACAGGCTGGAAGCGACAGGCATTAGGACCCTGAAGCCTCCATAACCTCGTGGGTAAGCCGCAGCGTTGGCTGCAAAGACAGGGCGATCGCAATCCCTGATAAGAGCCGCGGTGAAACGCGCGAGCGGGTAAGCCAGAGCCCGGGAGGGAGCGAGCAAGAGCCGCGCGAGCGGGTGAGCCAGAGGCCGGGGGCCGCTTTCAAGTGCGAGGCGCAGCCGGGCCATCGATCGCATCCGCTGATAAGGGCCGCACTCGGGCTGAAAGTCAGCGTCGGGGAACGGGTGATAACCGCCATTGAAGTGGGCGGAGAGCGCCGAGAAGCGCGGGAAAACCGCCATCGAAGTGGGCGGGGAGAGCGAGAAGCGCGGGAAAGCCGCCATTTTTCGCGGGGAAACCGCTGAAGAAGAAGGAAGAAGCGGGAAACCGCCATCTTGGAAATTATTAAGAATTTCAGGAAAGTAATAAGATTTTTCAGAAAGGCTGGTGTGTTCTCAAGAAGAGAGGGAAAATAAGTATAAGTACAGCAATACTTGTGGTGTTCTCAAGAAGAGAGAAGAAAATTAATAATAAGTAAAGTAATACTTGTACTGTACTCGAAAAGAGAAGATGCCTAAGCGAGGAAATATTAATGACTTTAATGCTGAAATAGAAGACAGGGCCACGTATGGGGAACGCATAGGAATATATTGCGTAGCCATATACGACAAGGCAATAACTTTGTTAAATTCGATGGGAGCAAAAACATACGGGCTTTTGAAACATCTAATAGCACCAGTTAAACCAGTGGACCAGACCTTCGAAGAGATCGTAGCAGTGCTGAAGGATCACTTGAACCCCACACCGTTGATACTGGCTGAACGATTTAAATTTTACGCCAGAACCCAGAGGCAAGATGAAAGCAATGCGGAATACTTAGTCGAACTGCGTAAGCTAGCGAAATACTGCCAGCTTGGAGGGAATTTGACAGAGGCGCTGCGGGACAAGTTCGTATGCGGCTTGGCCAAAGAAGGAACGCAGAAGCGACTCCTGGAGGAAAACGACCTCACACTGGACAGGGCTGTCCTCATAGCTTCATCGCACGAAGCCGCAGTGAAAGGAACGGCGGAAATGCAGCTAAAGGCGGCGGCACTCGGGGTGGACCAAATGACTGCAAGCATTTCCAAATGCTACCGTTGTGGAAAGACAACGCACGACCAGAATCAGTGCTGGTTTAAGAATCAAGAGTGCAGGAAATGTGGCAAACTGGGTCACATCGCGAAGGTATGCAGGTCCAGAAAGAAGACCAACAAACAAAGGAAGCCACCACCACAAGAAAAGTACAACAAGGTGCATCAGGTGGCTGAAAAGAGTTCAGACGAACAAAATTCAGACTCAGACCCAAACAGCCAGGAGTTGGATAGTCTGAGAATCCACAATGTGGGTAAAGTAACTGATCTACAGACGATCTGGGTCACACTAAAAATAGCTGGAGTCCAAGTACGAATGGAGCTGGACACGGGATCAGCTGTATCAGTCATCAACCAAAAGGACTACCACCGACTATTCTCTCACATACCCTTAAGAAATACCAAGTTCGTATTACAGACATACACGGGGCATCGCGTATACCCCATGGGGAAAATAAGAGTCAAGGTGAGAGATAGGGGTAAAGTACACCCAAGAATGAATTTGTACGTACTACCTGAGGGAGGACCACCACTTCTAGGACGGGAGTGGATCAAGAAAATAGACATGGAATGGCACTACCGACAAGCAATGACGAGTGAGGACTCGGTGCAGACAAGCAGCTCAGACTCTGAGCCGGAAGACGATAAGTCCAGCTTATGTATGAAAAACAAGGTTAACATTAACTCACAGACTAAGGTTGGAAAATCGATGGCGTGCATAAAGACAGAGAAGTCTGAGTCTGTTCAAGCTACAGACATATGCATTACGGAGGAACACCGGGCTCGAACTCAACGCTATTTCAAAGTACAACAACAATTAGAACAATTAAGTTACCGCCTCGTACAAGAGATGAAAACAATGAAAAAGTTCTATGACACCGAATGGGAGAGTCTGGAAAGACAACAGAACCTACTGGCTCAAGCAGAGAGCGACCATAGAGCCATCGTGACCAATTACCGATCACATCTCCCTGATGATGTTCAGGGGTTAGAATATTTGCATGATCTAGAGATACAGCAGAAGGGCAAATCACGCTGCACTGAGGATTTTGTTCTGCAATTAGAGACGGAGCTAGTGCAGGCAAAGTTAAGAGAAGTTGAATCACAGGGTGCTCTTAAGGAGATGCAGAAACAAATCTTGGACATGGAAAAGAGAAACGCTTCTTTACCTGATGAGAATAATGTGGCCATGTTGCAAGAGGAGCTTATAGGGGCGAAACTGAAAGAAGCTAAGCAAAGGATGTTGGAACTTGAAACGCAGAACCAAATCAGCGGTAATCAGCTATGTCAAGCAGAGAAGGAGTGCAAGGGTCTACATGAGAAGGTGCAATATCTCTCAAGCCAAAATAAGGGACTACTCACTCAGTTAAATGAAAGTAAACGGGAAATGGCTGAGATGGACTGCAAGAATAAAGAAGAGTTGATGGCAGTGAGACTTCGAGAGGCAGATAGCATAGCAGCCTTGGCTGAACTCCAACAGGAAATTGCGAAAGAAACAAATGAAGAGGAATCTTCAGGAAGCCAGGATTTTATTCCAGTTCTTCTCTACGACTCCTTACAAGCAGAGTGCGAGAAGTTGAAAAAACAGTATGAACAGGCCCAGACTACAATTCTGGAGGGGGTTAACTCAGCAACCTCCGAAAAGCTAGTTTCGTTGGAAGTATATGAGCAACTAAAGGTTGAACATGAGCAAGAAGTCCAAAGGCTGCAGGAAATTCTTGAGGAGCTCAGGGCCAAGACAGACTCATCGGTAGAAGTTCCATACATAGATGAGGATGTAGAGGTGAAAGACATGGCAGAACTCATAAAAATATGGAAGGAAGCACAAGACAAATATGAGGCGGCAATTACCGAGGTTGACCGACTTGAAGAACAGTTTCAACTGGGAATGGGCCCTGAACATGAGCTAGAGAGCATCGAGGCGCAACTTCTCCAAGCACTGGAAGCCAAAGTACAAGAGGAAGAGAAGATGAAAGCATTGGAGAAAATGATGGATGAAATGGAGGAGTACGCTGAATTACGTCCAGGGGAACAGGAGAATGGGGAAACAGCTACTTCAGTAGAAGGATTAAATAGCCTGATAACGAAATCCCTGAAGGAAGGGAAAGGATTGAACGCACAAATGAGGCCAGGAGGGAAGGAAGGGCAGACATCCGAGGAAGAGCAGGATGAATATGATTGCTTGAAGAAGGGTTTTGACCTGTTGAGTGACACCGAATGTTATGAGGATGTGGTCTGCCCAAATTGTGATGGGAACTCCCAAAGTGCTGAAATCCTGAGGAAGCACTTAAGGTCTAAGGAACATAGAGAGTTGGTGGCGCTACAGATGGCAGCCGGGAAAAGAGCTCGGAGAGTTTCAAAAAGGCAGAAAAGAAAAAGAAGAAGCAGAAAATAATAACTGTTTAAAATATTATTACTTCTACTACCTCAGTCCGAACACTACGAAAGGTGCTAAATTTGTAAAAAAAAATCCAGGGACATTATCAAGACAGCCAGTGGGTTGTATAAGTCCGCACTGCTGGTTCAACAGGACGAAAGTACAAGCTGTTAAAAAAAAAAAAAAAAAGCTATGGAGGATGCTGTCTGGAACGAATTAATACCAGAGACTGAATTTATGAACTGTTCCCACAGAGACTGAACCTGTAAACTGATTCCACTGAGAGTATGTTTGTAAACTGTTATATGACGTTGACTCCATTGAGAGTATATCTGTAAATTGTTATATGACGTTGACTCCATCGAGAGTATATCTGCAAACTGTTTATATAAAGTTGAAGATTGTATGTTTAACGGGATTCTGTAAGTAATAAGCTAGGAAGGGAGGAGTGTTGTGTATGTAACCGTTTACCTTTAAGGGAACTATAGAATGTAACCGTTCGCCTTTAAGAGCACTACTTTAGGGTGGCACTATCTATTGGCTCATGTATACTGTAATACCGATAGTGACCACACCAGTATATAAGGGTTGTGATACGTTAACTAGGGCAGAATCGCCCGAGCCTCTGAATAGTAAAGACGTGTTTTATTTTGTTAACAGTGGAGTCTGTGATTATTTATAATACAACCCACAGACTTAACAGTCAGGAGTTGCCCACTTGACCCAAGGCCGATTATGGCTGGCTATGTTTAAACAAGCAATTCAGCAACCAATCACAGTCCTTTTGTTTGTGTACTGGAACTTTAGGCGGGAATTTTTCCAGACAGAACGGCAGCAGCACACAGGTATAAAGATAGCTACTGAGAAGCTATCAGCCCTCTTTTTACTTCGCTGGATCACAGGTGAGCGGCGTGTTCTGACTCCTCAACAAGACAACCTAGCAAGGAGTTTGGGGTGGTAATTTAAGGGAATTATTAAGATTGTTTAAATAACATTGTAGTCATTGTATCCCTCGTTTTTGCCGTCTGTACCCCCTTGTTATATACTTTTGTTGCATTTACTATGTTCGTGTGGTATAGTTTATATTTGATAATGGTTCTTTAGTTTAATAAATTTTGACTTTGCTCATATCCAAACCAATTGTCCGCTTTAACATCATTAATTGTAAGTCCTCCAGTCAGAACTGAAAGGTGAGGTAGCGATTCGGAACCGCTGTTAAAATTGGTTTACAGTGTAGCAGGCAAAAAGGCTGCTGGCCAGGTACGTTACCATAAACCAGGTAATAGATGCCCCCCTACAGAGGTTTAGGGAGGGAATTCCAGAGCTTAGGGCCCTGACTGCTGAAGGCACAGCCGCCAATGGTGGAGCGATTAAAATCGGGGGTGAACAAGGGGCCAGAATTGAAGGAGCGCAGAGATCTCGGAGGGTTGTATGGCTGGGGGAGGTTACAGAGATAGGGGAGGGGGCGAGGGCCATGGAGGGATTTGAAAACAAGGATGAAAATTTTAATATTGAGGCGTTGCTGGAGCAGGAGACAATGTAGGTCAGCGAGCACAGGGGGACAGGGGGTGATGGGGGGGAACAGGACTTGGTGTGATTAGGACACAAGGTAATAATTAGGAGCTGGAATGCTAGCTGAAATTTCGCCTGCTAAGCCCAAGGAGGCTCAGGCCAACAAGCATGCAATCCCAGCTCACTCAGCATAGATTGAGCCTAGGACCCCCATGTAGATAGTAAAAAATGTTCCTGTAAAAGATTGAGGAGAGTACCAGGTTTAAAATACTATGATTAATTAAACAGCAAAAGCATATATCTATCACCTGATTAAAAACCGGAGGATCCCGCCTGCTGCTGCCTCTGGTGAGCCAAGATTCGGTGTCTGATGTAAAGTGGTCTGCTCCTTCACGCCATCATCACTCCAGCCGTCAGCGGCATTTGCAGGCTTACCTGATGAGACAGAAAAACGGTCCCAGGATCGCTCACAGCCGATTGGTTTGCTACACAGATAAGGTAAGGCTCGGCAGTTTGATAGTCATAAAAATTTACAGCACAGAAGGAGGCCATTCGGCCCATTGTGTCTGTGCCGGCTGAAAAAGAGCTATCCAGCCTAATCCCACTTTCCAGCTCTTGGTCCGTAGCCTTATGGTTACCACACTTCAAGTGCATATCCAAGTACTTTTTAAACGTGTGGAGGGTTCCTGCCTCTACCACCCTTTCAGACAGTGAGTTCCAGACCCCCACCACCCTCTAAGTGAAAAAAGTTCTCCTCAACTCCCCCTAAACCTCTGACCAATTACTTTAAATCTATGCCCCCTGATTATTACATAGAATTACATAGGATATACGGCACCAGAAACAGGCCATTTGGCCCAACCAGTCCATGCCGGCGTTTATGCTCCACTCGAGCCTCCTCCCGTCTTTCCTCATCTAAATCTATCAGCATAACCCTCTATTCCCTTCTCCCTCATACGCTTGTCCAGCCTCCCCTTAAATGCATCTCTGCTATTCGCCTCAACCACTCCCTGTGGTAGCGAGTTCCACATTCTCACCACTCTCCGGATAAAGAAGTTTCTCCTGAATTCCCTATTGGATTTCTTGGTGACTATCTTATATTGATGTCCGCTAGTTATGCTCTTCCCCACAAGTGGAAACACTCTCTCTGTATCCACTCTATCAAAATTTTTCATAATTTTAAAGGCCTCTATTAGGTCACCCCTCAGCCCTTTTTTTTTCCAAGAGAAAAGAGACCCAGCCTGTTCATCCTTTCCTGATATGTATACCCTCGCATTTCTGGTATCATCCTTGTAAATCTTCTCTGCACCCTCTCCAGTGCCTCTATATCCTTTTTATAATATGGTGACCAGAACTGTACGCAGTACTCCAAGTGTGGTCTAACCAAGGTTCGATACAGGTTTAGCATAACTTCCCTACTTTTCAATTCAATCCTGCTAGAAATAAACCCTAGTGCTTGGTTTGCTTTTTTATGGCCTTGTTAACCTGTGTTGCAACCTTTAGTGATTTGTGTATTTGTACTCCCAGATCCCTTTGCTCCTCTACCCCACCTAGACTCGCACCCTCCAAGTGATACGTGACCTCCCTATTCTTCCTACCTATTGCCCGCTCTGCTAAGGGAAATAGGTCCTTCCTATCCACTCTATCTAGGTCCCTCATAATTTCATACACCTCAATTAAATGATGTGGTGGTGCACAGTGTAATTTAATACTCGATGTGGTGGTGCACAGTGTAATTTAATACTCATGTTTATGTGTAATTTAAATCTGCCAGCACGCAGCAGTTCAGAAGAGATCTTATTTAAAAACAAGCATACTACACCTCACTTACTGGATTGTTGTGCCATTTTCAGACAGTGTTTGAAACTAAAAGGAATTTGTCTCTCAGAGTTGAGACCTACTAGCCTAGCAATTTCTGTATGCAATATAGGAATGCTTAGCGCATTTGTATGTCTGCTGTTTTAATGGAAGAGTTAACCCGATGGGCAAGGGTGAGTTTGTTGCTCATAATGCCCCTAAATACAGGAAACTTTGTGCTATCCTGCACCCACAGGACCGAGCTGCTGCCGTTGCCTCAAAACTGCCGTACTCTCCAGAGTTAATGTTGAGAGATACGGAGATTCTTATCTCCGTATTTGACAACAAACACTGTTGCTTAGCAACAGCTTCTAAACACTCGGGTGTGGCCTGCAAGCTCTGTAGCTGAAGCTGTTGCTATAGCTACAGACCTTGCACAGCTTGACTGTTCAAACAAAGCAAAAAAAACAAACAAAAAGAATAAAAAACAGCTGCTGATTTTTGCCGGTGGCTCCAGATTGCCGGATAGCTCACCTCCGGATAGCACAAAGTTTCCTGTAATTGGAGCCACATTGTGCATGGTGTGCTCTAGGCTCCAAGTAACCGTCCTGGCCCAGCGAGAGTGTACCAACCTGAACCCCATGAGCTGGGCTGCTTGGTGAGTGTGCGGTCAGCTTGGGTAGGCTTCTTTGCTCGTTTCTAGACCAAAAAATAAAACATTTTCATGTTACTGCAGTTACACAGCAATGGGAGAACAAGAAAGCCCAGCTGCATGGCTCACCAGCATTAAACATAGAAACATAGAAGATAGGAGCAGGAGTAAGCCATTCGGCCCCTCGAGCCTGCTCCGCCATTCAATGAGATCATGGCTGATCATCCAAATTCAGTACCCTGTTCCTGTCTTCTCCCCATATCCCTTGATCCCTTTAGCCTTAAGAAATATATCCAACTCCTTCTTGAATATATTTAATGAACTGGCCTCCACCGCCCTCTGTGGCAGAGAATTCCACAGGTTCACCACTCTCTAGGTGAAGAAATTCCTCCTCATTTCAGTCCTAAATGGCTTACCCCATATCCTTAGACTATGACCCCTGGTTCTGGACTCCCCAGCCATCAGAAACATCCTTCCTGCATCTAGTCTGTCCAGGCCTGACAGAATTTTATAGGTTTCCATGAGATCCACTCTCAATCTTCTAAACTCCAGTGAGTATAAGCCCAATCCACACAATCTCTCCTCATACGTCATTCCTGCCATCCCAGGTATCAGCCTGGTGAATCTTCGCTGCACTCCTTCCATGGCAAGAACGTCCTTCCTCAGATAAGGCGACCAAAACTGCACACAGTACTCAAGGTGCGGTCTCACCAAGGCCCTGTACAACTGCAGCAAGACATCCTTGTTCCTGTACTCGAACCCTCTTGCTACGAAGGCCAACATACCATTTGCCTTCTTAACCGCCTGCTGCACCTGCATGCTTACCTTCAGCGACTGGTGCACAAGAACACCCAGGTCTCTTTGCACTTCCCCTTCTCCCAATCTATTGCCATTCAAAAAATAATTTGCCTTCCTGTTTTTGCCACCAAAGTGGATAACCTCACATTTATCCACATTATAGTGCATTTGCCATGTTTCTGCCCAATCACCCAACCTGTCCAAATAGTACTGGAGTTTCACGACATCCTCCTCACAGCATACCCTCCCACCCAGCTTTGTGTCGTCTGCAAATTTGGAGCTATTACATCCAATTCCCTCGTCCAGATCATTAATATATATTGTGAACAGCTGGGGTCCTAGGACCGATCCTTGCGGTACCCCACTAGTCACTGCCTGCCACTTGGAAAACGACCCGTTTATTCCAACTTGCTTTCTGTCCGCCAACCAGTTCTCTATCCAAGTCAATACCTTGCCCCCAATCCCATGTGCCTTAATTTTGCACACTAATCTCTTATGCAGGACCTTATCGAAAGCCTTCTGAAAGTCCAAATACACCACATCCACTGGTTCTCCCTTATCTATTTTACCAGTTACATCCTCAAAAAATTCCAGTAGATTAGTCAAGCATGATTTACCTTTTGTAAATCCATGTTGAATTTGTCCAATCCTGTCACTGCTTTCCAAGTGCTCTGCTATTACATCTTTTATAATAGACTCTAGCATTTTCCCCACTACCGATGTCAGGCTTACTGGTCTATAATTCCCCGCTTTTTCTCTACCACCTTTTTTGAATAGTGGGGTAACATTAGCTACCCTCCAATCCATGGGTACTGTTCCAGAGTCTATCGAGTTCTGGAAGATGACCAGCAGTGCATCTACTATTTCTAGGGCCACTTCCTTAAGTACCCTAGGATGTAGATTATCAGGCCCTGGGGATTTATCGGCCTTCAGTCCCATCAATTTTCCTAACACCATTTCCCTACAAATACTGATTTCTTTCAGTTCCATCCTTTCCTCAGACCCTATGTTCCCCGGCATCTCTGGGAGGTTATTTGTGTCCTCCTTTGTGAAGACAGAACCAAAATATGTATTTAGTTGGTCTGCCATTTCTTTGTTCCCCATTATAAATTCCCCTGATTCTGACTGCAAGGGACCTACGCTTGACTTCACCAATCTTTTTCTCTTCACATATCTATAAAAGCTTTTACAGTCAGTTTTTATGTTCCCTGCAAGCTTACTCTCATATTCTATTTTCCCTTTCTTAATTAATCCCTTTGTCCTCCTTTGTTGAATCCTAAACTGCTCCCAATCCTCAGGATTATTGCTTTTTCTGGCTAATTTATATGTCCTCTCCTTGGATCTTATGTTATCCCTAATTTCCCTTGTTAGCCACGGTTGAGTCACCTTTTTTGTTTTATTTTTATGCCAAACTGGGATGAACAAATTCTGTAGTTCATCCATTCGGTCTTTGAATGTTTACCATTGCCTATCCACCGTCAACCCTTTGAGTGACATTCCCCAATCAATCCCACCCAACTCGCTCCTCAGACCATCGTAGTTTCCTTTATTTAAATTTAGGACCCTAGTCTCTGAGTCAACTACTTCATTCTCCATCTTAATGAAGAATTCGATCATATAATCCTTTCTCGTTACATAATACCCAGTCTAAGATGGCCTAATCTCTGGTTGGTTCCTCGACATATTGGTCCAGGAAACCATCCCGTAAACACTCCAGGAATTCCTCCTCCACAGTATTGTTACTAATTTGGTTAGCCCAATCTATATGTAGATTAAAGTCACCCATGATGACTGCTGTGCCCTTATTGCACGCTTCTTTAATTTCCCTTTTAATGCCATCCCCAACCTCCGCCTTACTGTTTGGAGGTCTATATACCACTCCCACTAACGTTTTCTTCCCCTTAGTATTTCTCAATTCTACCCATACAGATTCCACATCAACAGAGCTAATATCCTTCATTACAATTGTGTTAATCCCTTCTTTAACCACCTCCCTTTCCTTTTTGCCTATCTTTCCTGAATATCGGATGTTGAGTTCCCAGCCTTGGCCATCCTTGAGCCACGTTTCCGTGATCCCAACCAAATCATATTCATTTACCTCTATTTGCGCAGTCAATTCATCCATGTTATTACGAATGCTCCTTGCATTAAGACACAAAGCCTTCAGGCTTGTTTTTTTAACGCTCTTAGACCTATTAGAATTATTATTTACTGTGGCCACGTTTGATTTAAACCGTTGATTTCTCTGACTGCCACTTTTGTTTTTCTCCTTCCTATCTTTTGCTTTTATCCTTGTTTCCCTTTCCTCTGTCTCCCTGCTCAGGTTCCCAATCCCCTGCCATTTTAGTTTAAACCCTCCCCCAGAGCACTAGCAAACACTCCCCCTAGGACATGAGTTCCAGCCCTGCCCAGGTGCAGACCATCCGGTTTGAACTGGTCCCACCTCCCCCAGAACCGGTTCCAATGTCCCAGGCACTCGAATCCCTCCCCCTTGCACCATTCCTCTAGCCACGTATTCATCTGAAATATCCTTCTATTTCTACTCTGCCCATTAATATGGGCAGGAAAACATTACTGATGGCACATGAAGACTTGAGAGTTGCTGGCGGTGAAGAATGTTGGGGCTTCAACATGTTGGGGTACAGTGTGGTTAATTTGTGAGCTCTCCACAATTAGTTCCCAAACCAAGCCACATCACCAGCTCCCAATGCGGGCCGAGGCACCAGTTCCCAATAAATCCCTCTTTCATTTCCCCCTTCTCCAGTGCCATGATACCCTCGATTCTCCGCCCCAACTTACCTCCTCTCTTGCCACCGCCCCAGACTTGAGATGCTCTCGAACAAGCCCACACCCTCCGTCTGTGCCTCCCTTCTCCTACAAACACCAGTCACTGGCTCTCCCGGAGCAGGAACCCCAACTGTCTCATTCTCCGTTACCAGTGGCCATCTGCACCAGCTCACTCCTTTATCCATTAAAGGTCCTTTAAAGATCCCGTGGCACTATTTCGAAGAAGAGCAGGACAGTTATCACCGGTATCCTGGCCAATATTTATTCCTCAATCAACATCACTAAAACAGATTGTCTGGTTATTATCACATTGCTGTTTGTGGGAGCTTGCCGAGTGCAGATTGGCTGCCGCGTTTCCTACAGTGACTACACTTCAAAAGTACTTCATTGGCTGTAAAGCGCTTTGGGACATCCAGTGGTCGTGAAAGGCGCTGTAGAAATGCAAGTCTCTCTTTCTTTTCTTTAAGATTAACTTCTCTTACCTCGTCCACAGCCCTGCCCTCTGACTCCACCAGCAGCTCATTGATCACTGCCCTGCCCAGTAGAACCTTTCAGAATGATTGTACTCTTGGTCACTGGGCTCTCAAATCCATGACCACATCGTGGAAGAATCTATCAATATCTCAGTGCCAACAGAAACCTGACTTATAGGCAGCAAATCATTCTTTCTCAAAGGTCCTGCCACCCTGGCTATCCATTAATTGCCTTTCCCAAACCGCCACAGCAGTGGTGTAGCCTCGCCCCTACGCCTCTCGCATTTTCATGTCCTTCAAGCACCTTGCCTTCTTCCACCCCTCCAGCCTCTCAATAAATATGTGTCATGTACCATTCTCTAAAGCCCCACGCTAACTTCCTCACCAAGACCTTCTCTCTTAGCCCAGCATCAACCTACCCTATCCCCCTCTTCTATACCCTCCTATTCTCACTTAATCTCACGCTTCACATAAACTCTTCCACCAATAGCCATGCCACCCCTTGACCTCAACATCTCTCCAGGGTCGGGAATTTCCTCGGGGTTGCTCCTGCTCCATAACAGGGGCGGAAACCCCGTTGACCCTGCCGCACTTCCGGTGAAGTTACAGCGGCAAAGCAGGTGCAATTCCGAGGAAATTTACCCCCTTGTTCTCTCTGCTCCCAGGCTGTCAATCTTGGATCAAGCTATCTCTGACCATTCCTTTGTTTCCTATTCCATCCAGATCCCTACCTTCCTCAGTCCCACAACTCTTCACAATCTGCCTGTGGGGAAAAACGCTCTCCCCCTTCTTCCTCACCAACTCGCTCTCAAACTCCCAACTCCTTCTCCTCTGACCCTCCACTTGTCGCAACAGCTCTGCTGCTGCTGGCCAGCTCCCTTGCTTCTGTCTTTGACATCTGTTCCCACCAAGTCTCTCACTGTCACCCATTCTTGTCATTCCCCCAGGTACAGTTACCATCTTCTCTCCCTCAAGTCAGAGGGCTGGAAACTTGTATGCACCTGACGTACAACTCGTCTAGTCATTCACTACCGGATTTTGCTCGACCACGTTAAGCATTACTGCAAAATATTGTGGATGCTGGAACAGAAAATGCTGGAAATACTCAGCAGGTCAGGCAGCATCTGTCGGGAGAGAAAAAGTTATTGTTTCAGGTCGATGACCTTTCATCAGAACTGGGAAAAAGCTGGCGATGTAAAAGGTTTTAAGCAAGTGCAGAGGCAGGGAAATAGGGGAGGGGAGGAAACAGGATAAGGGAAGGTCTGTGATAGGGTGGAAGGCAGGAGAGATTAAACGACAAAAGGGATGATGGTGCAAAGCGAAAGAAGGTGGTAATGGAACAATAAGAAGCAGAAGACGGGTCCACAGGAGCTGAAAATGACAAAAGCGGAATCATTACCAGCAACTGCTGTCCAAAAAAATAAGAGCAGTGGTTATGATCTGAAATTGTTGAACTCAATGTTGAGTCCGGAAGGCATTACTGCACCTCCTGAGCCAAGTCCTCCTAATATTCATGGGATACTGGAAGCCAAGGACAACCCAAGGCTTCTTTTCTCCACAACTAACCACCTCCTCAAACCCTTCACTCTCGCCTCCACTACAGAATGCAAACAACTGATGAATTTCTTCATCTCCAAGACTCAGCTTTCCGAAGGGACCGTTCCCTCTGCGACATCCTGGCCCACTCTTCCATCACCCCCAACACCCGCTCCCCTTCCCACAGCACGTTCTCATGCAAGCGCAGGAGATGCAACACCTGCCCTTTCACCTCCTCCCTTCCCACTGTCGAGGGCCCCAAACATTCCTTCCAGGTGAAACTTGTACTTTCAATTTAGTGTACTGTATGCGCTGCTGGTGATGTGGTCTCCTCTACATTGGGGAGCCCACCGCAGATTGGGTGGTCGATTTGCTGAACACCTCCGTTCAGTCTGCAAGCGTGATCCTGAGCTTCCGGTCGCCTGTTACTTTATTCCTCCGTCCCACTCCGACCTCTCTGTCCTCAGCCTCCTACACTGCTCCAATCAAGCTCGAGGAACAGCTCCTCATCTTTCGATTAGGCAATTTAGAGTTCAAGATATCAGATCATAATTACTGCACCCATTTTTTCCAGACAGCAGGTGCTGGTAATGGTTCTGCTGTTGCCATATACAGCTCCTCTAGACCCATCTTTTGTTTTTTCACTTGTCCCATTCCCACCCCCTTTTGCCTTGCACCATCATCCCTTGTCAATAAAACACTCTGCCTTCCACAGACCTTCCCTTTTGTTCTTTCCTCCCCTCCCCGCTTTCCCTGCCCCTACACCTGCTTAAAACAGGTTACATCTCTAACCTTTTCCAGTTCTGACGAAAGGTCATCGATCTGAAACGTTAACTCTGTTTCTCTCTTCACAGATGCTGTCTGACCTGCTGAGTATTTCCAGCATTTTCTGTTTATATTTCAGATTTCCAGCATCCACAGTATTTTGCCTTTTGTAGGTAATGTATAACTGACTGGGTACACTGTGTGTACGCTAGGTAATGTAGAACGAGCACAAATTATATAAATTTGAATGAGGCAGACTGCTCAGTCAGTGTGCAACTGCATCTTCAGAGAGGAGATAAATCTCATAAAATGCAAACTATTTTTGTTAAACAGGGTAGGAGACTATAATTGTCAGGTTTGTCAGGCCAGTGGAAAAGACAAGATGACAAAGACTTGGCTGGATTTTACCTGCCGAGACAAGTTGGGGGCGGGACTGCTGCCTTCCAGGTTCTAGTCCCGCCCCCAGCGACGTCCGACGCCAGACGCCATTTTCCCCTGATTGGCCTCGTTAAACCCGCCCTGACTTTCCCAGCATTTCCTTATCTCTGATACTCACCAGTGTCCCATTGCATCCTTCACACCACTTCTGCAGCTGTCATCTATACACCAACATTACAGTAGACCCACAGCACGCCTCACTTACCCTGGTGGGGTTCCCCGATGTCGGGAAGCCCGCAGAAGTCCCAAAATGGGAAAAAGCCTCTTAACTGCCTGTTAACAGGCAGTTAAGTGGCTGTAATCCTCTTCCTGCCACTAGGAGTCGGGTCCTTGTGCAAATCGGGGACCCGACTCCTGGGACGATTGGTTGGAGGCAGTTTCGGGACCCGCTCCCATTCTTTTTGATTTTCCAGCAGTCCCGCCTCCAGACCTGCCGCCTCAGGGCTGGTAAAACCCAGCCCTTCAGGAAAATTTGATTTAAAACTGATTTTTGAAAACATTTCTTTACTCAGAGTGCTAAAGATTTAGAATAATCCACCTGGCGAAGCAATGGAGTTAAAAACGTGAGTGAGTATAAACCAGTGGGACGGGCTCCTTCACATCCTTACCTTCCTGTTCTTCTCACTCCCCAGCTCTGAATCAGCCGTGCTCTCTTTATTGTTGATGTCCATAAGGGCATTTTTACACCTTTAAAAATAAATGACACCAGTGTTTTATTAGTCTCTCGCCGTTTAGGCCTCGCTTGTGACAGTACGCCACATGATGGCTCACGGTGACAGTAAAATCACATTACAGCTCGTGACAACAGTGTCTCCACACTTTGGTCGCACTGACAGTAACATCACACTATGGTTAAGGTGACGAGAACGCCACACTATGGGTTGTGACAACAACCTAAACATAGTGACAGTAAGCCCGGACAAGAGCTCATGGTGACATTAACCCCAGACTAGGGTTCGCGGTGATAGTAACCCCAGACTAGGGCTCGCGGTGACAGTAACCTCAGACTAGGGCTCGCGGTGATAATAACCCCAGGCTAGGGCTCATGGTCTAGTGCTATCAGGAGCGACGCAGACTTGGATTCTTGAAGACTATTGGCATCCTGCTGAGATGTTGTATTGCCCTATTTGGTAAGTACTTTTCTGCCCACCTTTCCTCTGGGCCGTGCACCATTCACTACACCCTAATACCAATAGCACCCTGTAATTGGCCGCCAGAAGGAGCAAGTGAAGGCAGAATAGACTTGTGGTGCTTTAACATTGAGCATGTGGCCTTGGTGGTAAGTGTGGTCCTGCCACCAATGGCACATTATTAAGGTAAAGGAGGCACACTGCACACCAAGAAAGACTTGCATTTATATAGCGTCTTTCATGAGCTTTTGAAGTGTACTTTTTGAACGTGGCAGCCAATTTGCACACAGCAAGCTCACACAAACAGTAATGTGATAATGACCAGATCATCTGTTTTAGTGATGTTGATTGTGGGATAACTATTGGCCAGGATACTGGGGACTTGGGCCTCAGCTATTCACAATCTATATCAATGATTTGGATGAGGGGACCAATATATATATCCAAGTTTGCTGATGATACAAAGCTAGGTGGGAATGTAAGTTGTGAGGAGGATGCAAAGAGGCTTCATGGGGATATAGACAGGCTAAGTGAGTGGGCATGAACATTGCAAATGGAATATAATGTGGAGAAATGAGAAGTTATCCACTTTGGTAGGAAAACTGGAAAAGTAGAGTATTTTTTAAATGGTGAGAGATTGGGAAATGTTGGTGTTCAGAGGGACCTGGGTGTCATTGTACATGAATCACTGAAAGTTAACATGCAGGTACAGCAAGCAATTAGGAAAGCAAATGGTACGTTGGCCTTTATTGCAAGAGGATTTGAGTATAAGAGTAAAGACGTCTTACTGCAATTATATAGGGCCCTGGTGAGACCACACCTGGAGTATTGTGCACAGTTTTGGTCTCTTTACCTAAGGAAGGATATACTTGCCATAGAGGGAGTGCAACAAAGGTTCACCAGACTGGTTCCTGGGATGGGGGGATTGTCCTATGAGGAGAGATTGAGTAGACTAGGGCTATATTCTCTAGAGTTTAGAAGAATGAGAAGTGATTTCATTGAAACATACAAAATTCTTACAGGACTTGACAGGGTAGATGCAGGGAGGGTGTTTCCCCTGGCTGGGGAGTCTAGAACCAGGGGTCACAGTCTCAGAATAAGGGGTCAGCCATTTAGGACTGAGATCAGGAGAAATTTCTTCACTCAGAGGGTGGTGAGTCTTTGGAATTCTCTACCCCAGAGGGCTGTGGAGGCTCAGTCGTTGAGTATATTCAAGTCAGAGATCGATAAATTTTTGGATATTAAGGGAATCAAGGGATATGGGGATAGTGCGGGATGGTGGAGTTGAGGTCGATGATCAGCCATTATCTTATTGAATGGCAGAGCAGGCTCGAGGGGCCGAATGGCCGACTCCTGCTCCTATTTCTTATGTTCTTAGTTCCAGTGAAGAGCACAGGCATGATGGACTGAATAGCCTCATTTTGTGCTGTAATTTCTGGGCCACTGACCTTTTCCTATTTAGCTGCAACTGTGATCTCTTCAGTTTCTTCTCATTTGCTCCTTCCATTACTGCAGCCACCACCGCCTCTCCAGTCAGCTTCTCGACAAGACCCTTCAAGGTGAAAGTAACCTTTTAATCTCTGAACTTCCTCTGCACTTCAAGCTACATAAACAGGATATATTTGCATTACAGGGTCTCTGCAAAAGACAGAAAATATTCCAATAGCCAGAAGGGGTCGTCTTAAACAAAATTGGGGGAAACAGAGGTTTCTGTAAAAGGCCACAATCCCCCATGTTCATTAACCTGTAGAATCATAGAAATTACAGCACAGCAGGGGGCCGTTCAGCCCATCACATCTGTACCAGTGCTAGCTCTTCAACAGTGATAAAGGCATTCAAATGTCAAAAATCCCTTTATTAAAGTAATAGTGAACCTAAATTAATAAAATAAACACTAATATTACACTGAAATAACAAGAGTTAACGTTTCGGGTCTGTGACCCTTCGTCAGAACTGGAAAAAGTTCGAGATGTAACAGATTTTAAGCAGGTGCAGAGGCAGAGAAAGGAGGGAGGGGAGGAAAGAAGAAAAGGGGTGATAGGGTGGAGGGTGTAGGAGTGGTTAAATGTCGCAAATGGGGATGGTAGAATCATCAACAGCTGCCGTCTGAAAAAATGGCGGCAGGGGTTATAGTCTGAAATTGCTAAACTCAGTGTTGAGTCCGGAAGGCTGTAAAGTGCCTAATCGAAAGATGAGGTGCTGTTCCTCGAGCTTACGTTGCGCTTCGTTGGAACAGTGTAAGAGGCCGAGGATGGAGAGGTCAGAGTGGGAGTGGAGCGGAGACTTAAAGTGACAGGTGACCGGAAGCTCGGGGTCACCCTTACGGACTGAACGGAGGTGTTCTGCAAAGTGGTCACCTAATGAGCGTTTGGTCTCCCCACTGTAGAGGAGACTGCATCGTGAGCAGCGAATACAGTATACTAGATTGCGAGAAGTACAAGTAAATCGCTGTTTCACCTGGAAGGAGTGTTTGGGGCCCTGGACAGTGGGAAGGGAGGAGGTAAAAGGGCAGGTGTTACCTTCCCATGCAAGCGCAGGAGATGCACCGTGGGGAGGGGAGGGGCTGTTGGGGGTGGTTGAGGAATGGACCAGGGTGTTGCGGAGGGAGCGGTCCCTTCGGAATGCTGAAAGAGGCAGATGTGTTTGGTGGTGGGATCACGCTGGAGGTGGCAGAAATGGCGGAGGATGATCCGTTGAATGTGGACGCTGGTGGGGTGAAAGGTGAGGACAAGGGGAACCCTATCGTAGTTCTGGGAGGGAGGGGAATGGGTGAGAGCAGAAGTGCGGGAAATGGAATGGACACAGTCGCGGGCCATGTCAACCATGGTAGAGGGGAATCCTCGGTTGAGGAATAAGGAAGGCATATCGGAAGCACTAGTATGGAAGGTGGCATCGTCAGAACAGATGTGGTGGAGACGGAGAAACTGGGAGAATGGAATAGAGTCCTTACAGGAAGCAGGGTGGGAGGAAGTGTAGTCCAGGTAGCTGTGGGAGTCAGTGGGCTTATAGTGGACTAGCTGGGGGTGCCCGGCGTTGCCAGGGCAATTTTGGGCTGCGCGGTCCCCCTGCCCTTGTCTGTCCGTCCCCTCTCTCTGTCCCTCCCTCTCCCCCTTTGCTCTCCCTCCGTTCCCTCCGTCCCCCTCTCTCTGTCCCTCCCTCTCCCCCTTTGCTCTCCCTCCATCCCCTCCCTCCCCTCTCCCTGCCTAGCGCCCGAGGCCTGGTGGCGTTGTGATACCGGCCGTGCGGGGCCTAGCGCTTCAGGCCCGGCCGGGCTCTCTGGCCGAGACGGACCCCAGCTGAGCTCCCCCACGGGTGGCGCGGTTGACGGCCGGCCGCTGCCGCTCCCCCGCCCGCTGTGTGTAAACTCACATGCCGCTCCCGGAGTCGCAATGTGGGGGTTTGTTTGGCTGGTGCTGTGGGGATGAAAAAAATGGCAGGGAAGTTTCGGGAGACTGGAGGATTAGGTACCGCCCGTGACGCACCGATTGGTCAACCATCAGGTCACTGAACTGTAGGATTGGTCAACCAGCACGTCACTCAATGCTAATGAGAGGTAGGATTGGTCAACCGCTAATGAGCGGAGTTTTGAGGATTTTCGAACGTTTTTTGTATACTGTCCGAACAATTTTTGTCTGACCAAAAAGTAAATACGCCTATTAGAGTCCCCTAATGATAAGCGTTCTTTTGATTTAACATATGTGTAGGTACGCTCTATAACTTTTGATTGTATAGCCGGACAGACAGAAAGACAGACAGACCAACCGTTTTATATAGACTAGCTGAAGTACGCGGCGGTGCCGAGGCTTTTTTGAGGGCATGTTGTTACATAGAAGATAGGAGCAGGAGCAGGCCACTCGGCCCTTCGAGCCTGCTCTGCCATTCAATGAGATCATGGCTGATCATCCAATTTCAGTACCCTGTCCCTGCCTTCTCCCCATATCCCTTGATCCCTTTAGCCTCAAGAAATATATCCAACTCTTTCTTGAATATATTTAATGAGCTGGCCTCCACCGCCCTCTGTGGCAGAGAATTCCACAGGTTCACCACTCTCTGGGTGAAGAAATTCCTCCTCATTTCAGTCATAAATGGCTTACCCCTTATCCTTAGACTATGACCCCTGGTTCTGGACTCCCCGGCCATCAGAAACATCCTTCCTGCATCTAGTCTGTCCAGGCCTGACAGAATTTTATAGGTTTCGATGAGATCCCCTCTCAATCTTCTAAACTCCAGTGAGTATAAGCCCAATCGACACAATCTCTCCTCATACGTCATTCCTGCCATCCCAGGTATCAGCCTGGTGAATCTTCGCTGCACTCCCTCCATGGCAAGAACGTCCTTCCTCAGGTAAGGCGACCAAAACTGCACACAATACTCAAGGTGCGGTCTCACCAAGGCCCTGTACAACATCCTTGTTCCTGTACTCGAACCCTCTTGCTACGAAGGCCAACATACCATTTGCCTTCTTAACTGCCTGCTGCACCTGCATGCTTACCTTCAGCGACTGGTGCACAATAGCACCCAGGTCTCTTTGCACTTCCCCTTCTCTCAATCTATTGCCATTCAAATAATAATCTGCCTTCCTGTTTTTGCCACCAAAGTGGATAACCTCACATTTATCCACATTATAGTGCATTTGCCATGTTTCTGCCCAATCACCCAACCTGTCCAAATAGTACTGGAATTTCACAACATCCTCCTCACAGCTTACCCTCCCACCCAGCTTTGTGTCGTCTGCAAATGTGGAGATATTACATCCAATTCCCTCGTCCAGATCATTAATATATATTGTGAACAGCTGGGGTCCTAGGACCGATCCTTGCAGTACCCCACTAGTCACTGCCTGCCACTCGGAAAACGACCCGTTTATTCCAACTCTTTGCTTTCTGTCCGCCAACCAGTTCTCTATCCAAGTCAATACCCTGCCCCCAATCCCATGTGCCTTAATTTTGCACGCTAATCTCTTATGCGGGACCTTATCGAAAGCCTTCTGAAAGTCCAAATACACCACATCCACTGGTTCTCCCTTATCTATTTCACCAGTTACATCCTCAAAAAATTGTTGGAAGAGAGAGAGAGAGAGCGCGCGGCTGGGGCCAAGAGAGCGCGCGGCTGGGGCCAAGAGAGAGCGCGGCTGGGGGAAGAGAGAGCGCGGCTGGGGGAAGAGAGCGCGCGGCTGGGGGAAGAGAGAGCGCGGCTGGGGGAAGAGAGAGCGCGGCTGGGGGAAGAGAGAGCGCGGCTGGGGGAAGAGAGAGCGCGGCTGGGGGAAGAGAGAGCGCGGCTGGGGGAAGAGAGAGCGCGGCTGGGGGAAGAGAGAGCGCGGCTGGGGGAAGAGAGAGCGCGGCTGGGGGAAGAGAGCGCGCGACTGGGGGAAGAGAGCGCGCGACTGGGGGAAGAGAGCGCGCGACTGGGGGAGAAGGGGGGCGGAAGGGGGAGAAGAAGGGGGGGCGGAAGGGGAGCTCCCCGAGCCCCGCCCCCCCCAGCTCCCCGAGCCCCGCCCCCCCTCCAGCGGCCGGGCCTGAGGCGGCTTGAGACGGCCGATTGCGGCTAGCCAAGCCCGGTTGCCGGGGTAACCCTCCTCCCCTCTCCGCCCTCACGATCTCTGGGACCGGGCCTGGGCCTGAGCAGGTTGAGACGGCCGATTGCGGGTGGCCTGGCCGGGTTGCCAGGGTAACCCTCCTCCCCTCTCCGCCCTCCTGATCTCCGGGACCGGGACTGAGCGGGTTGAGACGGCCAATTGTGGCTGTCCGAGCCCGGTCACCGGGTTAACCCTCTCCGCTCCCCCTTCCCGCTACCCCCTCCCCTTGAGCCCCGCCCCCCGGTAACCTGCTCGCTTCCCTCTGTGGGCCCTGTGGCCAGCCTTCACCAAGATGGCTGGCCGCTGGTTCGGAATCGGGCCCAGCGGGACATCCGGTGCGTAGCTCGGGCGTGGTTGGGAAGGACAGGCCCAGGCTTGAAGGCCTGAGGCCTGCAGACAGCAGACCTGGAGAAATGAAACAGATAATGGACTCATTTATTACACACAAATTATATAATGAGTTAGTTGGGCTCCTAAGTATCAAATTTGTGGTGGATAAAATCCCCTGCACACGTACAGGAAGTGGAAAAAAAAAATAAACTTACGAATCAAGATGGCTGACACCTCGGTTCAGAATGATAAGTCCCGCCCACACACGCACCGATTGGTCAACCGCCAGGTCACTGAAGTGTAGGATTGGTCAATGGTCCTGTCACTCGACTCTATGACGGCCCGCCCGCCCGACAAACCCGCCCCCGCGACGCAGCGATTGGTCGACCGTCGGGTCGCTCGACTGTACGATTGGTCGACCTTCACGGCACTCGATGCTAACGAGCGGATAATGAGCGGAATTTTGAACGTTTTTTGGATACCGCGGGCGCAATTTTTGTCCGACCGAAACGTAAATACGCTTATGACCGTTCCGGAATCGTAAGCTTTCTTTTGATGTGACGCACGTGTAGGTACGCTCTATAACTTTAGAGTGTATAGCCGGACAGACACAGATCGATCCTTTTATATATATATATATATATATATATATATATATATATATATATATAGAGAAGATAGAATAGAATAGATATAGATAGATAGAAGAAGCTATATAGAAGATAGAAGATGTTTGTCGATAGCTTATCCCCAGAAATGGAGACAGAGAAGTCGAGGAAGGGAAGGGAAGAGTCAGAGATAAACCATGTGAAGGCGAGGGAAGGGTGGAAATTGGAAGCAAAGTGAATGAAATTTTCTAGTTCAGGGCGAGAGCAGGAAACGGCACCAATGTAGTCATCAATGTACCGGAAAAAGAGGTGAGGGAGGGGACCCGAGTAGGACTGGAACAAAGAATGTTCCACAAATCCCACGCGGGTTCCCATTGCAGCACCTTTAATTTGGAGGAAGTGAGTGCAGTCAAAGGAGAAGTTGTTCAACGTGAGAACAAGTTCAGCCAGGCAGAGGAGGGTGGTGGTGGATGGGGACTCTGTTCAAGGAGGAAGTGGAGCGCCCTCAGGCAGTCCTGGTGGGGGATGGAGGTGTAGAGGAATTGGACGTCCACAGTGAAAAGGAGATGGTTGTGGCCAGGAAACTGGAAACTGTTAAAGTGGCGGAGGGCGTCGGAAGAGTCGCGAATGTAGGTGGGAAGAGACTGGACACATATTACACTACTGTAATGTTAATGTTAATTTTAGTTATTTAGGTTCATAGTTTCATTAACTCTTGGCATTTGCGTACCGTTATTAAATACTTTTATTACTGTGTTTTTATTGCGTACAGTTTTGGTCTCCTTACCTAAGGAAGGATATACTTGCCATAGAGGGAGTGCAACGAAGGTTCACCAGACTGGTTCCTGGGATAGGGGGATTGTCCTATGAGGAGAGATTGAGTAGACTCGGTCTATATTCTCTAGAGTTTAGAAGAATGAAAGGTGATCTAATTGAAACGTATAAAATTCTTACAGGACTTGACAGGGTAGATGCAGGGAGGATGTTTCCCCCTGACTGGGGAGTCTAGAACCAGGGGTCACAGTCTCAGAATAAGGGGTAGGACATTTAGGACTGAGATGAGGAGGAATTTCTTCACTCAGAGGTGGTGAATCTTTGGAATTCTCTACTCCAGAGGGCTGTGGCGGCTCAGTCGTTGAGTATATTCAAGACAGAGATCGATAGATTTTTGGATATTAAGGGAATCAAGGGATATGGGGACAGTGCGGGAAAGTGGAGATGAGGTAGAAGATCAACCATGATCTTACTGAATGGCTCGAAGGGCCAAATGGCCTACTCCTGCTCCTATTTCTTATGTTCTTATGTTATTTTACCATTTGGAGACAGCAATTTTCCAGAGCCTGCAGTCAGTCTCGGATTAAAAGGCTAGCTTTGTGTGCTTTATCTGAAGGATACGATGAAAAAAGATAGCTCGGAGGAGTGGCGACTAATCAAGTGATGTACCTGTTGGGCCTAAAGGCCAGATATTTCGACATAGATATCGCCGCCCTAAGCGAGACCCGGCGGGCAGGGGAAGGCCAGCTCAAGGAGCAAGGCGGTGGTTACACCTTCTTCTGGAAAGGCAAACCTGAAGAAGAACGCCGCCTTCATGGGGTAGGCTTCACCATAAAAATTGAGCTAGTTGGACGTCTCAGATACTCCTCCTCATGACTCTTCAGCTCACCCTAGCCCGGAACCAGTGCGCTACGGTCATCAGTGCGTACGCCCCAACACTGGAAGCCACAGACGAGACCAAAGAGGAATTCTACTCCAGCCTTGAACAATCCCTGCCCGAGTCCCAACGGGCGGCAAGCTGATCCTCCTTGGCGACTTTAACGCCAGAGTTGGAAAGGACACAGACCTCTGAGGAGGTGTGATCGGCAGAGAGGGGGTAGGGAAAGCCTACTCAACGGTACCCTCCTCCTGATGAAATGCTTAGAACATGGCCTTGTCATAACCAACGCTTTGTTCCGTCAGAGAGACAAGTACAAGGCTTCATGGCAACACCCTCGCTCCAAGCACTGGCATCTGCTGGACTATGTCATCGTCCGAGCGAGGGACCACAAGGACGTCCGCATCACCCACGCTATGACAGGAGCTGACTGACAGCCTGCGCCTCACAACCAACCTGACAACTCCCAGTGTTTCAGAGACACAGGGCTGGATTTTGTCATTTGGGGCGGGTCAGGTGGTCGGCAGTTCCCACCCCGGCCTCCGATGTGAGGCGGTACAATTGAGCGATTTTGCCCTAATTGGCCACTTGATTTCCAGCGTGTGGGAACCCCTGGCCCAATGAGTCTTTTGGTCCTGAAACTCGCCTCTGATGACGTCATCTATGCAGCTGCATTTAAGGGCTGCAAGCAGCCTTGCTTCATTTTCTGCCTTGCAACTTTTTTGCTGAGACTTCTGAGGGATTAGTGGTGCAAACATGGCAAGGTCAATGCCCAAGTGGGCACCCCGCTTTGATGAGGACTCCCTCCAAGCTCTGGCGGAGGGAGCAAGAGCTCAGAAGGAAGTGCTGTTTCCTTCATCTGGGAGGAAAAAGCCTCCCCAGCAGACCAAAGCTGTGCGGCTGCAAGTGGCACAGGAGGTCAGTGCCATCTCAATGTGCAGCAGAACCTGGCTGCTGTGCAGAAAAAGGTTTCATGACCTTCTCCGCACAGGAAAGTGAGTATTACATCACCATGACCCTCAATCTGCTCCCCATCGCCTCTCATCACCAGCACTCTTCATTGCCAACCTCCTCCTCCACATCCCACTTTAACCTTACATCCTTAACCATTCCCTCTCTCTGTATGTTTACATTCACTTAACTATTCGACTATGCAGCCCTCACACTCCCTATCACTGTTATGCTATGACAACAACTTACAACACACAGGGAGGGCCCTTGGTCTTGGGACCTCACTCCATCTTTGTGTCCTTCTAAGCATCTATGCTATGGATTCTCTACACTCACTCCATCATTCTCACTCAAACTCCACTTGTGTCCCTCATTGCAGGAAAAGAAAGCCCACAATAAGAGGGAAAGGGCAAAGACAGGAGGAGGGCCACCCTCAATAGCCCAGCTCACCAACGCTGAGGAGGCGGCCCTCAAGATCGTGGGAGTCGAGGAGGATGCGCAAGTGGGGGACGGACAGACGGGCGCATCAGAGCAAGCTGGTGACAGAATAGTTTTTCATCTCTCTCACTGACATTGCAGGAGTGATTGATATTGATTCTGATGCTCTATCAGATTGACTTATGATCATCTGCACAATTCAATGTGCATGCAAGGTTTATTCTCACATGTCTAACTCTTTCCTTTACTCCCCCACAGCACCATCGACAGCCCCCCTCCCCACTGTCCAGGAGGAACAGCCTGAGCCACAAAACTCCTCAGAGGAAGCTGCAACCTCTGAGGGCGCAGCGTCACCAGAATTAAGCGCACCCAGCACCAGTGCAGATACGCACACCTCGGTGGGACCTTCGCGAGATAGAGTAGTGTTGTCACCTGGTGTATCACAGCTCACAAGTGAGCATCAGCAGTTTGTGGAGACAGGGACAGAGGGAGAGTCCTCGTCAGAGGGCGCAGGGTGCTCCCAGCTCGGCTCTGCTGCATGTCGACCCTGTGCCTCCAGGTCCATCCAGAAGGAGAGCGGTGCTGGAACTCCAGGGACAGGTGCAGGAGTCTCTGGCAGGTTTTGTCTCCAGGATCGCTGCGAGTGTGGACAGGATGGAGGAGTCCATCGCGAACATGAGCAGAGCCTTTGTGGCGGCACTGGCGCATGAACGCATCACCACGGAAAGGATGGCAGCCTCCGTGGAAAGGATGGCTACGGTAGGGGAGAGGATGGCTACGGCCACGGAGGAGCTAAGTCGCCAAAGTGTTGAAAACATGGTCATTGTTCAGAATAGACTGACATCTCTGGAGGAGCGATGGACAGTGTGATGAAATATGCCGTTCATCAGGCACTGTATTCTTTGTGTTCTCAGGCACTGTATTCTCGGTGTTTAGTTTAGTTTCAGTTTCATTCCCCTCCGGTACTGTATTGTGTGTAGGGCTCCGCCCATACCTGGCCACTACTTAAGGAGGCTGCACTGTCTCACAGACAGTGCAGCAGATCTTTGGATGGGAGACACTTCTCCACTGTGTATTACTTTCTGAGTTAATAAAAGCCTTGCTTTGCTCCGTTAACGTCGAGTCTCGGATTCATTGAGGCACATCAATTTTATTAACTAAATTTTCAACGCAATGGATCAACTCTTGAAACCCGAACGTTTGGATTTGGACCAGCATACTTCGGACACATCGGCACGCTTCGGACACTGGTTTAAGTGTATGGAATTCTTCCTGGACAATTCCGTAGCCGTCACAGGCGCTACGGACGCCGAAAGTATGAAACTCGGAATCCTGCGGAATTGGGTAAGCCACCGAGTTTACCCCCTCATCCAAGACGCCGACACGTACCCGGCCGCCTGCGACATCCTAAAGGCGCATTACCAGCAGCCTACGAATGAGGTGTACGCTAGGCATCTGCTCGCTACTCGCGCACAGCGACCTGGGGAATCGCTGGATGAGTTCCTAGCCACCCTGAAAACGCTTGGCAAAGGCTGCAAGTGCCAAGATGTAAAAGCCGCAGTGTACACTGACGAGCTTGTTCGCGATGCCTTTATCACAGGCCTCAGCTCCACTTACATCCGGCAGAGACTACTGGAAAAAACGGGATTGGACCTGAAACAGGCTGTGGACACAGCGCGATCCCTGGATGTGGCCCAGAGAAACTCGGACGCCTACTCTTCAGCCCGTGCCGCCCACGCCGCCACGTGTGCACCAAGGGTGCCGCCATCTTGGAAGGCATCTTCCCCGCCCGGCAGCCCGACACCGTCGGGGCCCCGCTCTCCCCCCAGAAGCCCTACGACAGCTGCGACGCGTCGGGGCCCCAACTGCTACTTCTGCGGGCAGCCGAAGCACACCAGAAACCTGTGCCCGGCGAAAGGCACCACCTACTTTAAGTGCGGTAAGAAGGGGCACTTTGGGAAGGTGTGCAGAGGGAACCCCGCTGGAAAACCCGCCACCGCCGCGTGTGCACCGAGGGAGCGGCCATCTTGGACGCCATCTTGCCCGACCTCGTGGGGGCCGCCATCTTGTGAGCAGACAGCGTGGACGCCATCTTGTCTCGATCAGGGCCCTACAGTAGCATCGGCCACAGTGGACCAGACCAGACCGCACCCGCTATCCAAATCAATGGTGGACATCGAGGTAAACGGGTGCGGGGTTAAATGTTTAATTGACAGTGGAAGCACGGAGAGTTTTATCCACCCTGAACTAGAACAACTCTCTCTAACGGTGGTCCCTGCTCGGGGCACCATCTCTATGGCTGATAAAACCCAGACATCGACCGTTATGGGTTACTGCGCGGTACAATTGTCCGTTAACGGAACTGTATATGATAATTTTAAATTGTTAATCATGAAGAATCTATGTGCGAGCGTGATCTTGGGCCTGGATTTCCAGTGCCACCACCAAAGCATCACGCTCAATTACGGTGGGTCCCAGCCGCCCCTCACAGTGTGCGGTCTGGCTACCCTGAAGGTAAAGCCGCCTTCGCTATTCGCGAACCTTACTCCCAACTGCCGGCCAATAGCGACCAAAAGCAGGAGGTACAGCTGGGAGGACAGGCGGTTTATCGCGACCGAGGTAGACAGGCTCCTGAAGGAGCGCATTATTGAACGCAGCAACAGCCCGTGGCGCGCCCAAGTGGTGGTGGTGAGGGGTAGCGAGAAGAAGCGGATGGTGATAGATTATAGCCAGACAGTTAATCTATACACCCAGCTAGACGCCTACCCGTTACCCCGCATATCCGAGATGGTGAACCAAATCGCCCAATACCGGGTGTTCTCCACCATCGACCTCAAGTCAGCGTACCACCAGCTCCCTATCAGACCAGAGGACTGCCCGTACACTGCCTTCGAGGTGAACGGACGCCTCTACCAATTCCTCAGAGTCCCCTTTGGGGTGACGAATGGGGTCTCGGTCTTCCAGAGGGAGATGGACCGCATGGTCGATGACCACCACTTGCAGGCAACCTTCCCCTACCTCGACAACGTCACCATCTGCGGTCACAACCAGCAGGATCACGACTCGAACCTCGAGGAGGTTCCTGAAAACCGCACAAAAACTCAACCTCACTTACGAGGACAAGTGCGTTTTCAACACCACGCGCCTCTGCATACTAGGCAGCGTGGTGGAGAATGGGGAAATCGGACCAGACCCCGACCGATTGCGCCCCCTACGGGAGCTGCCCCTGCCCAACACTCCCAAAGCCCTGAAAAGGTGCCTGGGGTTATTTTCTTATTATTCCCAATGGGTCCCCAACTACTCCGACAAAGCCCGCCCCCTCTTGAAAGCATCCTCTTTTCCGCTCTCTGCTGAGGCCCACGCCGCCTTCAAAAGCATTAAGCAGGATATTGAGCGGGCCACGCTACAGGCAGTGGACGAGAACACTCCATTTCAAGTGGAAAGTGATGCGTCTGACTTTGCCTTGGCGGCCACCCTCAACCAGGCGGGGCGGCCTGTAGCTTTCTTCTCGAGGACCCTCCAAGGGCCCGAGATCAGACACTCCTCCGTGGAAAAGGAGGCCCAAGCCATCGTGGAGGCAGTGCGCCACTGGCGCCACTACCTAGCCGGCAAACGCTTCACCCTACTTACCGACCAGCGGTCGGTAGCGTTTATGTTTAATAATAAACAGAAGGGGAAGATTAAAAATGATAAGATTCTCAGGTGGCGGATCGAGCTCTCCACCTTCGAGTATGACATCATTTACCGGCCAGGGGCCCTTAACGAATCCCCCAACGCCCTCTCACGAGGGATGTGTGCCAGCGCCACCGGGGATCGGCTACAGACCCTCCACAACGACCTCTGCCACCCAGGGGTCACACGGCTGTTCCACTTCATAAAGTCCCGCAACTTACCCTACTCGATTGAGGAAGTTCGGTCTCTGACCAGGAACTGCCGCACTTGCGCTGAGTGCAAGCCTCGGTTCTACCGCCCAGATAGAGCCCACTTAATCAAAGCTACACGGCTCTTTGAGCGGCTCAGCTTAGATTTCAAGGGCCCCCTCCCGTCAGTCGACCGCAATGTTTACTTCCTGAACATTGTGGACGAATACTCCCGTTTCCCATTCGCCTTCCCCTGCCCAGACATGACCAGCGCCACGGTCATTAAATGCCTCAACAGCCTGTTCTGCCTGTTCGGTATGCCAAGCTACATCCACACGGATAGGGGGGCGTCCTTCATGAGTGAAGAG
Organism: Somniosus microcephalus; assembly: GCF_052327205.1. Lineage (NCBI taxonomy): Eukaryota > Metazoa > Chordata > Chondrichthyes > Squaliformes > Somniosidae > Somniosus > Somniosus microcephalus. The sequence goes on from NW_028225180.1 coordinate 72,866,204, forward strand.
CTACGCCAGTACATGCTGTCCAGGGGGGATCGCCACGAGCCGTACCACCAGCTACAACCCCCAGGGTAACGGCCAGGTGGAGCGAGAGAACGGGACAGTATGGAAAGCAGTCACTCTAGCTCTAAGGACCAAGGGCCTCCCTATCTCCTGCTGGCAGGAAGTCCTCCCAGATGTGCTCCATTCGATACGGTCGCTATTGTGTACTGCCACTAATGCCACGCCTCATGAACGAATGTTTGTCTTTCCCCGGAAATCCACCTCAGGCGTATCCATGCCGTCATGGCTCTCCACCCCAGGTCCGGTATTTGTACGAAGGCATGTGAGGGGCCACAAGACGGACCCTCTCGTGGAGTCAGTGCACCTACTCCACGCCAACCCCCAATACGCGTATGTCCGGCACGCCGGCGGAAGGGAGGACACCGTGTCCATAAAAGACGTCGCCCCAGCCGGTAATGACAACAGCCACGACAACAACAGCAACAGCGATCACAGCAACTCTTACCCACCCACTACTCTTTCATCACCCCCGGAAGAACATCGACCAATGGTGCCCCCACCAACTACCCCTTCAACAACCCTGGCGGCGCCCCTGGCAGAGACCCAGGAGGCCACCGGGGACACGCAGCCGACACCCGCGGCACCACGTCGGTCACAGAGGACTATCAAACCCCCGAACAGACTAAATCTATAGAAGGGGTGAATGTGATGAAATATGCTGTTCATCAGGCACTGTATTCTTTGTGTTCTCAGGCACTGTATTCTCTGTGTTTAGTTTAATTTCAGTTTCATTTCCCCTCCGTACTGTATTGTGTGTAGGGCTCCGCCCATACCTGGCCACTACTTAAGCAGGCTGCACTGTCTCATAGACAGTGCAGCAGATCTTTGGATGGGAGACACTTCTCCACTGTGTATTACTTTCTTAGTTAATAAAAGCCTTGCTTTGCTCCGTTAACGTCGAGTCTCGGATTCATTGAGGCACATCAGACAGCTATTGGGCAGAGAAACCAGAGCTTCATGGAAGTCCTCTGGAGTAGGACTGCCAGTTCAGAAATGGGTTCTCATGGCCCCCCTGAATTGCAGCAAAGTGCTGTCAAGCCACTTACTAGCTCTGAAGTGGGCCTGACCCATGAGAGGGATGTTGGTGGCAGACAACAAGGAAGTGGGGGTTTCTCTCCAAGTGCTCACAGTTCCATGCCACTGCGGAGCCCTCGGTCAGAGCCCCACCAGAGTCCTCACCCAACTGAGATGGGCGTCTCATCCCCTGCACAGCCGCAGGAGCAGCAGACTGTTGGTGAGCCCTCACAGATTCGCAACCCCAGAGTGCGTCCGCCAAAGGTGTCGAGGCAGGAGCAGCATGAAAGTGAGCAAGGGGCCTCCACATCTGCTGAAGCCTCAGGGGAAGCACCACGTAGGAGCACGCATAAGAGGAAGATAAAGCACAAGTAGTCACAAGGGTAGTCACTTGGGTGTTCTGTTGTGTTTAATTGTGAAATGCCATCCGTGAATTAATGTTATAAAATGACTTGATAGCAAACTGTTGAAGTTGTGGGCTGTGTCATTTCGCAAATGGGACTTCCACATTGAGGGCTCAGGGCGACTTGGAATTGTCAGTATGGTGGTCAGAGTGATAGGAAGCCGCATTGTCGATGGTGTGGTAAGAAGGTGTGAGTCAAATGTGTTTGATTGGGCAGCCTAAGCAAATCTGGCCAAGGTCAGTGCATCTCTTGCATCCCGGGCAGCAATGTTCTCACGTGCTGCTACCGCTGGTTGAGGCGCCGCCGCAAGCTGTTCATTGTCGCTCTCCTCCTCCTCCTCATCGGAGGAGGCTATGCGATGAGCCACTTGTACCTCAGGCAGCTGCAAGCCACGATGCTGTGTCATGTTGTGAAGTGCACAGCAGACCACGACGATTCTGGAGACCCTGGCTGCCGAGTACTGCAGGGCTCCACCTGATCCGTCAAGGCATCTGAATCGCATCTTTAGCAAGCCGATGGTTTGCTCGATAATGGATCTGGTGGAAATGTGACTGGAGTTGTAGTGCTCCTCAGCTTCGTTGGATGGCCTCCTCAACGGCGTCATTAGCCACGTCTTCAGGGGATAGCCCTTGTCTCCAAGTAGCCATCCGCAAAGTTGGTCTGTCGGACTGAAGAGCGGAGGCACACTAGACTGCCGCAGGATGAAGGAGTCATGGCAACTGCCAGGGTACTTGGCGCAAAATTTCCTTATTGTGGTTACACACCAGCTGCACGTTGAGGGAGTGGAAGCCCTTGCGGTTGACAAAAATACCTGGATTGTGATGGGGTGCCTTAAGGGCCACATGTGTGCAGTCTACGATGGAAAGCCTACCAGATTAGCAAATCCAACCGCACTAATTGGAGAGCTCTTTCAAAGAGCCGGCACAGGCACGATGGGCCGAATGGCCTCCTTCTGAGCTATAGGGTTCTGTTATAAAGCTGCTTTCCAATTTACAGATTTAACTGCACACTGACTGTTATTTGGTGTCGACTGAACCTCAGCCTAAAGGGTCAATCAGATTTCAGTGGCTTTGAAAGTTACATTTACCTCCAATTCAACATTTGAAATTACTTCATTGCCTGTGAAGCACTTTGGGACGTCCTGAGGACGTGAAAGGTGCTATATAAATGCAAGACCGTTTATTCTTGGGACGTTAGAGCTGAATTTCCAATTTTCCCTGAATTGGTGCAATTTATTTTCACCTTTGTCCGGATGGATCGAGCTTGATGAGCCTGGTGTTCTTTTCCTAAATTCTGTATCACTTTCCATAAGTCATCTCCAGCAAGATTGCTACGGATCATTTCAAATATGTTCCCGAGGAAACTAATCGTAGCATTACATCAGGAACAAATCACGCCACTTGTCTTTCATTGCGGATAATGCAGTCTCGTACATTTGGTATTAGTAAAGGCCAGACATGCTTCCTACGGATCAGGAAAGGGACCAGGAGTAATAGTTGATCACTCATTCAAGGTAGACGGGCAGAGTGCAATAGCTATTGGGAATGCAAATATCGGGGGCGATTTTCTCAGCCCCGAGGAGGCGGGACTGATGGGAAAGTGACAGAATTTGGGGGCGGGTGGCAAACCCGCCCCCAACCCGCCTCCGTGTCCTGTTGCCAGGAGGCGACAACCGTCCCGCCCCAAGTCCCATCTCCTTGGAGGCGGGAAGGGATTCAAGCCTATTAACTGCCTGTGAACAGGTAGTTAACAGGCAGAAAATAGGATTATCCCCATTTTTCCATGCTGATGTACGGGCTTCCAGACCTGGGGGAACCCCGCCGGGGTGCAGGAGGCAAGTAGGAGGTCTGCGGGGTCTGAAAGTGCAATGTAGAGGTGAATGATGGGTGCAAGTGTAGAGTGGTAAGTATGTGAGGTGTGTATAAAGTGTTAGAAAATGTTAACTTACCTTTGTTTCTACCTACAGCCTTCAGCCGCTGTGGAGCGGAGTCCCCGACATCTCCATTGTAGAGATCACAGACTGGCTATTGTATCCTGCGATACAACAGCCAGCTGATTTCTGCAAAGTAGGAAGGTTTGATGAGTCCTGAACACAAGGTCTCATCAAACTACACAGGATGTCAGTGTTTGACAGCTTCACAGAGCTGTCAAACGATGGCATTTCTTCTTTCAAAAATTCTTGACAGATGACACGTGATACGTTGATGTGCTCTGTCACCGACTTCCCCCTAATTGGCCTGCCGAGCCCGCCGGGCGGGCTGAATAAGGTCAATCAGGGGAAAAACCCACTGGTTGGCCAGAAGTTGATGGAGGCGGGACTGAAACCCAGTAAATGGAAGTCCCGCCTCCAAAAGCTCCCCATTGGCAAAATCCAGCCCGTGGTGTTGAATTGCATTGCTAGGTCCAAGTACAAAACATGTAGTACTATATTTAGGATATACAAGGCTCTGGTACATTTGCAACTAAATTAATTGGCATTTGGAAAAGTACAGGCTAATAAATGAAAGCCAGCACTATTTTGCTAAAGGTAGATCATGTTTGACTAACTTGATCGAGTTCTTTGAAGTAACAGAGAGGGCTGATGAGAGTAGTGCAGATTATTATTTTTAAATATACATTAATGGGATGTGGGCGTCGCTGGCAAGGCCCAGCATTTATTGCCCATCCCTAATTGCCCCTTGAGAAGGTGGTGGTGAGCCGCCGCCTTGAACCGCTGCAGTCCGTGTGGTGAAGGTGCTCCCACAGTGCTGTTAGGGAGGGAGTTCCAGGATTTTGACCCAGCGACGATGAAGGAACGACCGATATATTTCCAAGTCAGTGTGGTGTGTGACTTGGAGGGGAACTTGGTGGTGGTGGTGGTGTTCCCACGTGCCTGCTGCCCTTGTCCTAGATGGTAGAGGTGCTAGGCTGGTTTATATGAGCTTTCAAAAGGCATTTGACAAAGTATCACATAATAGGCTTGTTAGCAAAATTAAAGCCCAAGGGATTAAAGGGACAGTGGCAGCATGGATACAAATTTGGCTAAGGGACAGAAAGCAGAGAGTAGTGATGAACAGTTGTTTTTCAGACTGGAGGGAAGTGTGCAGTGGTATTCCCCAGGGGTCGGTATTAGGACCACTGCCCTTTTTGATATATATTAATGACCTGGACTTGGGTATACAGGGCATAATTTCAAAGTTTGAAAAGGATATAAAACTTGGAAATGTAGTAAACAATGAGGAAGATAGTAACAGACTTCAGGAGGACATAGTGAAATGGGCAGACACATGGCAGATGAAATTTAACGCAGAGAAGTGTGAAGTTATACACTTTGATAGGAAGAATGAGAGGCAATATGAACTAAATAGTACAATTTTAAAGGGGGTGCAGGAACGGAGAGACCGGGGGGGGGGGGGGGGTGTACACAAATCTTTGAAGGTGGCAGGACAACTTGAGGAGGCTGCTAAAAAAGCATGTGGGATCCTGGGCTTTATCAATAGAGGCATGGAGTACAAAAACAAGGAAGTTATGCTAAACCTTCATAAAACACTGGTTAGGCCCCAGCTGGAGTATCGTGTCCAATTCTGGGCACCACACTTTAGGAAGGATGTCAAGGCCTTGGAGAGGGTGCGGAGGAGATTTACTGGAATGGTGCCAGGGATGAGGGACTTCAGTTATGTGGAGAGGCTGGAGGAGCTGGAATTGTTCTCCTTAGAGCAGAGAAGGTTAAGGGGAGATTTGAGAGAGGCGTTCAAAATCATGAAGGGTTTTGATAGAGTAAATAAGGAGAAACTGTTTCCATTGGCAGGAGGGTCGGTAACCAGAGGACACAGATTTAAGATAATTGGCAAAAGAACCAGAGGGGGAGATGAGAAAACATTTTTTTCACACAGCGATTTGTTGTGATCTGGAATGCAAGGGCAGTGGAAGAAGATTCAATAGTAACATTCAAAAGAGAACTGGAAAAATACTTGAAGAGAAACAATTAACAGGGCTATGAGGAAAGAGCAGGGGGCTGGGATTAATTGGCTAGCTCTACCAAAGAGCTGGCACAGGCGCAGTGGGCCGAACGGCCGCCTTCCGTGCTATACCATTCTACGATCTGCACTGGGAGTATTGTGTCCACTTTTATATTTATATATATTGAAGGGAAGAAAATTAGGAACATAGGAACAGGAGGAGGCCATTCAGCCCCTTGAGCCTGTTACCATAGGAACAGGAGGAGGCCATTCAGCCCCTCGAGCCTGTTACCATAGGAACAGGAGGAGGCCATTCAGCCCCTCAAGCCTGTTACCATAGGAACAGGAGGAGGCCATTCAGCCTCTTGAGCCTGTTACCATAGGAACAGGAGGAGGCCATTCAGCCCCTCGAGCCTGTTACCATAGGAACAGGAGGAGGCCATTCAGCCCCTCAAGCCTGTTACCATAGGAACAGGAGGAGGCCATTCAGCCTCTTGAGCCTGTTACCATAGGAACAGGAGGAGGCCATTCAGCCCCTTGAGCCTGTTACCATAGGAACAGGAGGAGGCCATTCAGCCCCTTGAGCCTGTTACCATAGGAACAGGAGGCGGCCATTCAGCCCCTCAAGCCTGTTCCACCATTCAATGAGATCGCAGCTGATCTGAAATTGCAGGGCTGTGGGGAAAGAGCAGGGGGGAACGGAACTAATTGGAGAGCTCTTTCAAAGAGCTGGCACAGGCACGATGGGCTGAATGGTCTCCTTCTGAGCAGTAGGGTTCTCCGTTTCTGTTAGAAAGCTGCTTTCCAATTTACAGATTTAGATTGCACACTGACCGTTATTTGGTGTCGACTGAACCTCAGCCTAAAGAGTTCATCAGATTTCAGTGGCTTTGAAAGTTACATTTACCTGCAATTCAACATTTGAAAGTACTTCATTGCCTGCGAAGCACTTTGGGACGTCCTGAGGATGTGAAAGGTGCTATATAAATGCAAGACCGTTTATTCTTGGGGTGTTAGAGCTGAATTTCCAATTTTCCCTGAATTGGTGCAATTTATTTTCACCTTTGTTTGGATGGACTGAGCTTGATGTTCTTTTTGTAAATTCTGGATCACTTTCCATTAATCCTGCCCACAATTTTAAAGCTAACTAGGCCTTTCAATTTCAGATAACTCAAATGAAACAAGGTTTGCACAGGTTAAATTTAGATTCTTACTTACACAATCAGTGAAAGGGCTTTCTTCTTCAACTGAAACAAAGAAAACATGAATCAGTCAATAATTCGCTCACACCTGTTGATTAGTTCACAGTTAAGAGGAAAAATGGTTCTCAATTTTTACTTCAACTTTAAGATTTGTAAAGTTGAACATATGAACATAAGAAATAGCAGCAAGAGTAGGTCATATGGCCCCTCGAGCCTGCTCCGCCATTGAATAAGATCATGGCTGATCTTCCACTTTCTCGCCCGATCCCCATATCCCTCGATTCTCCAAAAATCTATCAATCTCAGCCTTGAATATGCTCAACGACTGAACATCCACACCCCACTGGGGTAGAGAATTCCAAAGATTCACAACCCTCTGAGTGAGGGCAGCACGGTGGCATAGTGGTTAGCACTGTTGCCTCACAGCGCCACAGACCCGGGTTCGAATCTGGCCTCGGGCAACTGTCTGTGTGGAGTTTGCACATTCTCCCCGTGTTTGCGTGGGTTTTCTCCGGGTGCTCTGGTTTCCTCCCACAGTCCAAAGATGTGCGGGTTAGGTTGATTGGCTATGATAAATTGACCCTTAGTGTTAGGGGGATTAAATACGTGGGGTTACAGGGATAGGGTGGGATGTGTGTTGGTGTAGGGGTTACGAGGATCGGGTGGGATATGTGTCGGTGCAGGCTCGATGGGCCGAAATGGCCTCTATCTGCACTGTGGGGTTTCTGTGTGATTCTGTGTGTGTGAAGAAATTCCTCCTCATCAGTCCTAAATGGCCGACCCCTTATCCTGAGACTGTGACCCCTGGTTCTAGACTCTCCAGCCAGGGGAAACATCCTCTCAGCATCTACCCTGTCAATCCCCCTCACAATGAGAGTTTGGGAAATGTTAGAAAAACATATATAGAAACAATATTGGTCAACAGTTGTGTAACTGTTTGACCCATAAAGCAGATTGTATAACATTAATTTGATTGCAGCATCATCCCATGACACAATGATCACCACCTACACACAATGTTGAAAATCTTGTGTAATGGCACACGCGTCCTGTCCACAGCCTTAATTCCTCTTGTCACGATTTTTGGTCCATTGTCTGTCAACATTTCCCATTCAATTTTGCGACATCAATTGCTAGATTCTCTGGCCACCAGTCGGCTCTGTGGAGAGAGCTTCTGAAGTAAAGAAAGAAAGGCTTGCATTTCTACAGCGCCTTCCATATTCTCAGGACATCCCAAAGCGCTTTACAGCCAATGAAGTACTTTTTAAGTGTGGTCACTGTTATTCATCAACTGAATGTGGGCAACACCACGGGCAATTCATCCATCTTAAAAAACTTTCAGCTAGAAATTAGTTTGCCTCAAGAAACGGTTGCAGGGATTGCAATGCAGGATCAACCCGCACCCGTTCAATGTAACGCTGGCAGCACGCTAACTTTGTACTGCCTGCTGATTAACATGATTGTGGCGTTCAGCCCAGCGCTGAATGTGCCGTCGAGTGGCTGAACGCTCAGCAAGGGGCCCAAGTTCATGCGAGGCTTTTTAAAAAATGTGTTCCTGGGATGTGGGCATCGCGTGCAACGCCAGCATTTACTGCCCATCCCTAGTTGCCCTTGAGAAGGTGGTGGTGAGCCGCCTTCTTGAACCGCTGCAGTCCATGTGGTAAAGGTGCTCCCACAGTGCTGTTAGGGAGGGAGTTCCAGGATTTTGACCCAGCGACGATGAAGGAACGCCGATATACTTCTAAGTCAGGATGGTGTGTAACTTGGAGGGGAATTTGGAGGTGATGGTGTTCCCATGCGCCTGCTGCCCTTGTCCTTCTAGGTAGAAGAGGTCACGGGTTTGGGAGGTGCTGCCGAAGAAGCCTTGGCGAGTTGCTGCAGTGCATCTTGTAGATGGTACACACTGCAGCCACGGTGCGCCGGTGGTGGAGGGAGTGAATGTTTAAGGTGGTGGATGGGGTGCCAATCAAGCGGGCTGCTTTGTCCTGGATGGTGTTGAGCTTCTTGAGTGTTGTTAGCTGCACTCATCCAGGCAAGTGGAGAGTATTCCATCACACTCCTGACTTGTGCCTTATAGATGGTGGAATGGCTTTGGGGAGTCAGGTGAGACACTCGCCACAGAATACCCAGCCTCTGACCTGTTCTTGTTGCCACAGTATTCATGGGGTTGGTCCAGTTAAGTTTCTGATCAATGTTGATCCCCAGGATGTTGATGGTTGGGGATTTGGCAATGGTAATGCCGTTGAGTGTCAAAGGGCGGTGGTTAGACTCTTGCTTGTTGGAGATGGTCATTGACTGGCACTTGTGTGGCGCAAATATTACTTGCCACTTATCAGTCCAAGCCTAAATTTTGTCCAGGTCTTGCTACATGCGGGCATAGACTGCTTAATTATCTAAGGAGTTGAGAATAAAACTGAACACTATGCAATCATCAGCAAATATCCCCACTTCTGACCTTATGATGGAGGGAAGGTCATTGATGAAGCAGATGGTTGGGCTTAGGACACTACCCTGAGGAACTCCTGCAGCGATGTCCTGGGGCTGAGGTGATTGGCCTCCGATAACCACAACCATCTTCCTTTGTGCTAGGCATAACTCCAGCCAGTGGAGTTTTCCTCCTGAATCCCATTTACCTCAAATTTACTAGGGCTCCTTGATGTCAGACTCGGTCAAATGCAGCCTTCATGTCAAAGGTAGTCACGCTCATTATAAAAGATGTAATAGCAGATCACTTGGAAAACAGTGACCGGATCGGACACAGTCAACATGGATTTACAAAAGGTAAATCATGCTTGACTAATCTACTGGAATTTTTTGAGGATGTAACTAGTAAAATAGATAAGGGAGAACCAGTGGATGTGGTGTATTTGGACTTTCAGAAGGCTTTCGATAAGGTCCCACATAAGAGATTAGCGTGTAAAGTTAAGGCACATGGGATTGGGGGCAAGGTATTGACTTGGATAGAGAACTGGTTGGCAGATAGAAAGCAAAGAGTTGGAATAAACGGGTCTTTTTCTGAGTGGCAGGCAGTGACTAGTGGGGTGCCGCAGGGATCGGTCCTTGGACCCCAGCTATTCACAATATATATTAATGATCTAGACAAGGGAACTAGATGTAATATCTCCAAATTTGCAGATGTCACAAAGCTGGGTGGACGTGTGTGCTGTGAGGAGGATGCCAAGAAACTACAGGATGATTTGGACAGGTTGGGTGATTGGGCAGAAGCATGGCAGATGCAATATAACGTGGATAAATGTGAGGTTATCCACTTTGGTGTCAAAAACAGGAAGGCAGATTATCTGAATGGCAATAGATTGGGAGAAGGGGAAGTACAACTAGACCTGGGTGTCCTTGTGCACCAGTCGCTGAAGGTAAGCATGCAGGTGCAGCAGGCGGTTCAGAAAGCAAATGGTATGTTGGCCTTCATAGCGAGAGGGTTTGAGTACAGGAACAAGGATGTCTTGCCACAGTTGTACAGGGCCTTGGTGAGACCACATCTTGAGTATTGTGTGCAGTTTTGGTCGCCTTATCTGAGGAAGGATATTCTTGCCATGGAAGGAGTTCAGCGAAGATTCACCAGGCTGATACCTGGGATGGCAGGAATGACGTATGAGGAGAGATTGGGTCGATTGGGCTTGTACTTGCTGGAGTTTAGAAGAATGAGAGGGGATCTCATTGAAACTTATAAAATTCTGGCAGGACTGGACAGACTAGATGCAGGGAGGATGTTCCCGATGGTCGGGGAATCCAGAACCAGGGGTCACAGTCTAAGGATAAGGGTAAGCCTTTTAGGACAGAAATGAGGAGGAATTTCTTCACCCAGAGTGTGGTGAACCTGTGGAATTCTCTACCACAGAAGGCAGTAGAGGCCAATTCATTAAATATATTCAAGAAGGAGTTGGATATATTTCTTACGGCTAAAGGGGTATGGGGAGAAAGCAGGTACCGGGTACTGAACTTGGATGATCAGCCATGATAGCATTGAATGGCGGAGCAGGCTCGAGGGGCCAAATGGCCTACTCCTGCTCCTATCTTCTATGTTTCTACCTCACCTCTGGAATTCAGCTTTTTTTTTTATTCATTGATGGGATGTGGGCGTCGCTGGCTGGCTAGGCCTGCATTTAGTGCCCATCCCTAATTGCCCTTGAGAAGATGGTGGTGAGCCGCCTTCTTGAACCGCTGCAGCCCATATGGTGTAGGTACACCCACAATGCTGTTAGGAAGGGAGTTCCAGGATTTTGGCCCAGCGACAGTGAAGGAATGGCGATACAGGTCCAAGTCAGGATGGTGTGTAGCTTGGAGGGGAACTTGTAGGTGGGGATGTTCCCATGCGTCTGCTGCCCTTGTCCTTCTAAGTGGTAGAGGTCGTGGGTTTGGAAGGTGCTGTTGAAGGAGCTTTGGCGAGTTGCTGCAGTGCATCTTGTAGATGGTACACACTGCAGCCACAGTGCGCCGGTGGTGGAGGGAGTGAATGTTGAAGGTGGTGGATGGAGTGCCAATCAAGCGGGCTGCTTTATCCTGAATGGTGTTGAGCTTCAAGTGTTGTTGGAGCTGCACTCATCCAGGCAAGTGGAGAGTATTCCATCACACTCCTGACTTGTGCCTTGTAGATGGTGGAAAGGCTTTGGGGAGTCAGGAGGTGAGACACTCGCCGCAGAATTCCCAGCCTCTGGCCTGCTCTTGTAGCCACAGTATTTATATGGCTGGTCCAGTTCATTTTCTGATCAATGGTAACCCCCAGGATGTTGATAGTGGGGGATTCAGCGATGGTAATGCCATTGAATGTCAAGGGGAGATGGTTAGACTCTCGCTTGTTGGAGATGGTCATTGCCTGGCACTTGTGTGGTGCGAATGTTACTTGCCACTTGTCAGCCCAAGTCTGAATGTTGTCCAAGTCTTGCTGCATATGGACACGGACTGCGTCAGTATCTGACGAGTCTCAAATGGTGAACAGTGTGCAATCATCAGCGAACATCCCCACTTCTGACCTTATGATGGAGGGAAGGTCATTGATGAAACAACTGAAGATGGTTGGGCCTAGGACACTGCCCTGAGGAACTCCTGCAGTGATGTCATGTGATTGAGATGAATGACCTCCAACAACTACAGCCAACTTCCTTTGTGCTAGGTATGATTCCAACCAATGGAGAGTTTTCCCCTTGATTCCCATTGACTTCAGTTTTGCTAGGGCTCCTTGATGCCACACTCGATCAAACGCTGCCTTGATGTCAAGGGCAGTCACTCTCACCTCACCTCTTGAGTTCAGCTCTTTTGTCCATGTTTGGACCAAGGCTGTAATGAGGTCAGGAGCTGAGTGGCCCTGGCGGAACCCAAACTGGGTGTCAGTTAGCAGGTTATTGCTGAGTAAGTGCCGCTTGATAGCACTGTCGACGACACCTTCCATCACTTTGCTGATGATTGAGAGTAGACTGATGGGACAGTAATTGGTCGGGTTGGATTTGTCCTGCTTTTTGTAGACAGGACATACTTGGGCAATTTTCCACATTGCCAGGTAGATGCCAGTGTTGTAGCTGTACTGGAACAGCTTGGCTAGGGGCACAGCTAGTTCTGGAGCACAAGTCTTCAGTACTATTGCCGGAATGTTGTCAGGGCCCATAGCCTTTGCAGTATCCAATGTCTTCAGCCGTTTCTTGACATCACGTGGAGTGAATTGAATGGGCTGAAGACTGGCATCTGTGATGCTGGGGACCTCAGGAGGAGGCCGAGATGGATCATCCACTCAGCACTTCTGGCTGAAGATAGTTGCAAATGCTTCAGCCTTGTCTTTTGCACTCACGTGCTGGGCTCCACCATCATTGAGGATGGGGATATTTTTGGAGCCTCCTCCTCCTGTTAACTGTCCATGTTTGGATCAAGTTTGTAATGAGGTCGGGAGCCGAGTGGTCCTGGCAGAACCCAAACTGAGCATCGGTGAGCAGGTTATTGGTGAGTAAGTGCCGCTTGATAGCAATGTCGACAACACCTTCACATCACTTTGCTGATGATTGAGAGTAGACTGATGGGGCGGTAATTGGCCGGATTGGATTTGCCCTGCTTTTTGTGGACAGGACATACCTAGGTAGTTTTCCACATTGTCGGGTAGATGCCAGTGTTGTAGCCGTACTGGAACAGCTGGGCTACAGGCGCGGGTGGTTCTAGGACATAAGTCTTCAGCACGACAGCCGGGATGCGGTCGGGGCCCATAGCCTTTGCTGTATCCAGTACGCTCAGCTGTTTCTTGATATCACGTGGAACGAATCAAATTGTCTGAAGACTGGCTTCTGTGATAGCGCAGACCTCAAGAGAATGCCGATATGGATCATCCACTCGGCACTTCAACCTTGTCTTTTGCACTCGCGCTGGGCTCCGCCATCATTGAGGATGGGAATATTCATGGAGCCACCTCCTCCCGTTAGTTGTTTAATTGTCCATCACCATTCACAACTGGATGTGGCAGGACTGCAGGGCTTTTATCTGATCCATTGATTGTGGGATTGCTTAGCTCTGTCTATAGCATGTAGTCCTGTGGTGCAGCTTCCCCTGGTTGGCACCTCATTTTTAGATATGCCTGGTGTTGCTCCTGGCATGCTCTTCTGCACTCATTGAATCAGGATTGGTCCCCTGGCTTGATGGTAATGGTAGAATGAGGGATATGCCAGGCCATGAGGTTACAGATTGTGGTGGAATACAATTCTGTTGCTGCTGATGGCCCACAGCGCCTCATGGATGCCCACCTTTGAGCTGCTAGATCTGTTCTGAATCTATCCCATTTAGCACGGTGGTAGTGCCACACAACACGATGGAGGGTGTCCTCAGTGTGAACACGGGACTTCGTCTCCACAAGGACTGTGCGGTGGTCATTGCTACCAATGCTGTCATGGACAGATGCATCTGCGACAGGTAGATTGGTGAGGATGAGGTCAAGTAGTTTTTTCCCTCGTGTTGGTTCACTCACCACCTGTCGCAGGCCCAGACTGGCAGTTATGTCCTTCAGGACTCGGCCAGTAGTGGTGCTACTGAGCCACTCTTGGTGATGGACATTGAAGTCCCCCACCCAGAGTACATTCTGTGCCCTTGCTAGCCTCAGTGCTTCTTCCAAGTGGTGTTGAATATGGAGGAGTACTGATTCATCAGCTGAGGGAGGGACGTAGGTAATAATCAGCAGGAGGTTTCCTTGCCCATGCTTGACCTGAAGCCATGAGACTTCATGGGGTCCGGACTCCCAGGCCACTCCCCTCCGACTGTATACCACTGTGCCACCACCTCTGGTGGAACAGGACATACCCAGGGATGGTGATGGAAGAGTCTGGGACATTGGCTGAAAGGTACAATTCTGTGAGTATATGACTATGTCAGGCTGTTGCTTGACTAGTCTGTGGGACAGCTCTCCCAATTTTGGCACAAGTCCCCTGATGTTAGTGAGGACATTGCAGGGTCGACTGGGCTGGGTGTGCTGTTGTTGTGTCCGAAGTTGGTGCCTAGGTTGATGCCAGGTGGTTATTCCAGTTTTATTCTTGTTATTGTTTTTGTAGCGGTTTGTTACAATTGAGTGACTTGCTAGGCCATTGCTGTGGGTCTGGAGTCACATATAGGCTAGGCCAGGCCAGGTAAGGACGACAGATTCCCTAAAGGACATTTTTGAACCAGGTGAGTTTTTACGACAATCCAGTCATTTCATGGTCACCATTACCGATACTAGCTTTTTATTCCAGATTTATTTAATTAACTGAATTTAAATTCCCCAGCTGCCGTGGTGGGATATGAACTCACGTCTACTGGATCATTCGTCCAGGCCTCTGGATTACTAGTCCAGTAACATAACCACTATGCTACCGTTCCCGTAAAGTGTAGCACCAAAGAGCTGGATGCTAGTACCAATTAAAGCTAGGCTGCACTTCTTAAAGGCAGTCTGCGCCTCTTAAAGGAGGTGCATTCTGCCTACAGCAGGTGATTCAACTGGCTGGGGAACAGAGTCAGAGTAGCAAAAAGGGCTACTGATGCCACAACAGGGGAGAAAGCGTGCTCCAAGGTTCTCCGATGCAGCACTGGTGGCCTTGGTGCAGGAGGTGAACATGAGAGAAGTTTCCACAGGGGGCAGGAGGCCCGCCAGGCAAATGTGCAATAGGCAATGGGAGCAGATAGCTGTCGTGGTCGATGCTAGCAGTGTAGCCCCGCGGACCTGGACGCAGTGTAGAAAGAAGTTTAATGACCTCACACAAGTGGACAAGGTCAGTGATTTAATCTTCAAATGCCATATCCCACCAGCTGCACCACTAGCCTCACACACTGCTCAATGCTCCACACCCCCATCACTCACCTAACAACAATCTCTACCAAACACGACTCATGCCTCACATTCACAGCTCCACCTCACCCTGGTGGTGGAGCATGAAATTGAAGAGCACCAAGGCACAGATGAAGACACAGCACCGTCAATCGATTTCACTCGCAACCACCAGCTCAGATACTGACACTCCGCATACTTTAGAGGATAGGTTAGAGGCGGGACAAGTGGCCTGCAGCCAAGGCAGGGGAAAGGGGGGGCGCAGTCACACACGAGTTCTACTGCAGAGGACTCAGATGTGGCGGCCTACAGAGGAACGCTGATGGTTGTGCACAGAAATGTTTGGTGCATTGGCAGGCCTGCCAGAAAGTCTGAGTGCAATGTCAAGGAGCATGGAGGAGTCCAGCACCAACCTTGCACAGGGCTTTGTGCAGAGCTTGGAGCCCATCCTTTCCAGCACAGAAGTGATGGGCAACTCCAGTAGCACATTTGTGGACCCAACCATGATGCAGTGTCTGATGGCCGATGTCTCAGCTTCCATTGCAGCACAAGCAGAAGCCACCCAACGCCCAAGTGCTGCAGTGGAAGCTCAGACTTCTGTCATGCAAGCTCAGCTTGCAGCCACGCAAGCTCAGACTGCTGCCATTGCGGGTGCGTTTGCCAGTGTGGAAAGAGGTTTGCAGGGTGTCACAGCAGTCCAGCAATCTGTCCTCCAACAGATTACTAGGATTGCTCAGGCACCGCCCCAGGGGAGCAGCAGTGGCTCCGTGGAGCACAAACCTGCTGTCCTCTCTCAGGATGCCAGCATTCATCCTCCCACCACTGCCAATCCACCAATGCCCTTGCTGTTGCCAGCCGGCACAGACTACTGCTGTTCATGCCGAGATGGTGCAGTCTAAAGCCGGGCATCTAGGCCCAGAGCTGCTCAAGGTCGTCCTGCAAGACCATCTGCAGTCTCCCCCACTGAAAGTCAGCAGCCATCCACCAGCTATGCTGCAACCACTGGGGTAGCACTTCGCAGGAGCACTGGGCCAGGCAAAGGCACATGGAAGACAGGCACGAAGGGAATGCACAAGGGTGATAAGTTGACGTTGTTATTTAATATTGGATGGATTGATGTATAAAATTGTATTGGAATGTTTCTTTTGTGGTGGCTTTTATTCCAGCATTGTGGCCAAGAGGACACTGTGATGGTCTGGAATAGAGGGACTGGAAGGTGTGCGACTGTTGTACAATGAAGATTTAGGGTTGTGTTCAGTGGAACTGTAGTCGAATGAGGCAATCACAGACAACCCAGCCGCAGACGGGGTGTGCTGGCTGCCTCCTCCCTCTGCGAACAGCTTGCCCTCTTTGCTGCCTATGCTCCACCTCCCTGTTATGCTGCAGGTCAAGGGGGATGACAACTACAGCACCCAAGACTGGGAGCAAGTGTTCTGACTAGATCTCTTGCAGTCAGAACCAAGGCCTTCTCCACTTACAGCACCACTCCCTGTCACCTCACCAACTTTAAACGGAGTGGGCCTTTGGCATAGCAGTAGCATCCCCGCTGCTGGGCCAGAAGGCGTAGGGTTTCGAACCCCGCTCCAGACAGTCCCGGCAAGTGGAGTCGGAGCTCCAGCTCTAAATTCTGGGTTGACATCCAGCGGGATACTTGCATCCGTGGGTGTGGGTGCCCCCCCCCCCCCCTCGTATGGGTTGTGGGAGCCCGTAAAACCCTCCTGCCATAGGACTAACCACCCTAATGGCTGGTACGAAGATGGTCGCGGTCACGGAAGGAGCGTTAATCGCGGCCAGAAATCCTTCCACCACTTCATACAGTTCCCCAAAGGGAACAGTGTGAAGACACGTACGACGACGACCAACTTTAAACAACTCTAGAAAGCTCTTAAGCACTTACACAAACTTAGAGCCAGTAGAAATTAATCAGCAACAAACCAGAGTGGTTGCTAATCCCTTTAAATATCACTGGTGGGACGTACTTGCTGCTGCTGATCGCATGTTCAGCTGCACAAGGTTAAGGCAGGGTGTTAGCTCCAGCATTGAGGACGAAAATGGCAGCACTGGCATCAGATCAGCATTGCACGCTGATTGACATCATGATCGACATCATGATCTACCCACTCAACATACTTCCGGCGCACGCTCCTAATGCCCACCCTCACCAAAAGGGCGTCTGGCGTGGTCCACACCAGAAGTGCGTGCATGGACGCCATTTTCGACACAAAGCAATACCCGTAGCGGCGAAAAATCGGGCGCTACGGAGCCAAATTTCTAGCCTAAAGTTTTCAAGCGCGTCCTGAGTTTTAAAAAAAATATTTGTTCTTGGGATGTGAGCGTCAGTCAAGGTTGTATTTATTGCCCTGAGAAGGTGATGGTGGGCCGCCTTCTTGAACCGCTGCAGTCCTCGCGGCAATGGTGCTCCCACCGTGCTAGGGACTGCCAGGATATTGACCGAGCAACAATGAAGAAACGGCAGGGACTGATGTCCAAGTCAGGATGAGGTGTGACTTGGAGGTAAAGTTAAAGGCAATGGTGTTCCCATGATGCTGCTTCTCTTGTACTTCTCAGTGGTAGAGGTTATGGGGCTACCAGATATCAAAGTAAACTTGGTGAGTAGCTGCAGTGCATCTGTAGATTGTACACACTGCGCCGGTGGATACCGAGTCCAGCGGCAGGGACGGCACTCAAGAAAACTGCCCTGTTCTGAATGATGCCGAGCTTTAGTGATACTACGAGCGCACCCACCCAACTGAACAAGTGGGGAGCATACCATTGCACTGGACAATCTAGCAGGAATGACATTTTATATATTCAGGTGCTCAGTATCCTCACTCGTATCAGAAGGGTGTAACATTTAAAATAACGCACCATTTTGACTTAATTTCAATAAGGGAAAAATACCGGGCTACCTTGCATTTATTTTCAGGTTGAAGCATACATGAGGCTTATTTTGTAACTTGCTACAGCCATTGTTTTGCAATACATTAACTGACAAACACAAGTACAGACGTTATGCTGAACCTTTATAAAGCGCTGGTTAGGCCACAACTGGAGTATTGCGTCCAGTTCTGGTCACCACACTTTAGGAAGGATGTGAAGGCCCTTGAGAGAGGGTGCGGAGATTTACCAGATTGGTTCCGGGGATGGGGGAACCTTAGTTACAAGGACAGGTTGGCTAAGTAAAGAAATTAAGGATAATATTCGACTAAAAACAAGGGCATATAAGGTAGCCAAATCTAGTGGGAGGATAGAGGATTGGGGAAAACGTTAAAAGACAGCAAAAAATAACAAAAAGATTGATTAAGAAAGGGAAGATAGATTATGAAAGTAAATTAGCAAAAAATATAAAAACAGATAGAAAGAGTTTTTATATAGTTATATAAAAGGAAAAAGGGTGGCTAAAGTAAATGTTGGTCCCTTAGAGGATGAGACCAGGAAATTAATGGTGGGAAATATGGAAATGGCAAAAACACTGAATGAATATTTTGTATCAGTCTTTACAGTAGAAGACACTAAGAATATCCCAACACTGGACAAACAGGGGGCTAAAGGGGGGGGGGGGGAGGAGCTAAACACGATCAAAATCACTAAGGAAGTGGTACTCGGTAAAATAATGGGACTCGAGGCGGATAAATCACCTGGACCTGATGGCTTACATCCTAGGGTCTTGAGGGAAGTGGCGGTAGGGATTGTGGATGCATTGGTAATAATTTTCCAAAACTCCCTGGACTCAGCAAAGGTCCCGGCAGACTGGAAAACTGCTAATGTAACACCCTTATTTAAAAAGGGCAGTAGACAGAAGGCTGGAAACTATAGACCGGTTAGCCTAACATCTGTGGTAGGTAAAATATTGGAGTCCATTATTAAGGAGACAGTAACAGGACATTTGGATAATCATAATTTAATAGGACAAAGTCAGCATGGTTTTATGAAGGGGAAGTCATGTTTGACAAATTTGCTGGAGTTCTTTGAGGAAGTAACATATAGGGTGGATAAAGGGGAACCAGTGGACGTAGTGTATTTAGACTTCCAAAAGACATTTGACAAGGTGCCACACAAAAGATTATTGCTTAAGATAAAAAATCACGGGATTGGGGGTAATATTCTGGCATGGATAGAGGTTTGGCTATCTAACAGAAGGCAGAGAGTTGGGATAAATGGTTCATTCTCAGACTGGCAATCAGTAACTAGTGGTGTTCCACAGGGGTCAGTGCTGGGTCCCCAACTCTTTACAATCTATATTAACGATTTGGAGGAGGGGACCGAGTGTAACATATCAAAGTTTGCAGATGATACTAAGATGGGAGGGAAAGTAGTGAGTGAGGACATAAAAAACCTGCAAGGGGACATAGACAGGCTAAGTAAGTGGGCAGAGATTTGGCAGATGGAATACAATACTGGAAAGTGTGAGGTTATGCACTTTGGCAGGAAAAATCATACAGCAAGTTATTATCTTAATGGCAAGAAACTGGAAAGTACTGAAGTACAAAGGGATCTGGGGGTCCTGGTGCACGAAACTCAAAAGGTTAGTATGCAGGTGCAGCAAGTGATTAAGAAGGCCAATGGAATGTTGGCTTTCATTGCTAGGAGGATAGAATATAAAAATAGGGAGGTATTGCTTCAGTTGTACAAGGTATTGGTGAGACCGCACCTGGAATACTGCATAGTTTTGGTGTCCATACTTAAGAAAAGACATACTTGCTCTCGAGTCAGTACAAAGAAGGTTCACTCGGTTAATCCCGGGGATGAGGGGATGGACATATGAGGAGAGGATGAGTAGATTGGGACTCTACTCATTGGAGTTCAGAAGAATGAGAGGCGATCTTATTGAAACATATAAGATTGTAAAGGGGTTGGATCGGGTGGATGCGGGGAGGATGTTCCCGATGATGGGTGAAACTAGAACTAGGGGGCATAGTCTTAGAATAAGGGGCTGCTCTTTCAAAACTGAGATGAGGAGGAACTACTTCACTCAGAGGGTGGTAGGTCCATGGAATATGCTGCCCCAAAAAGCTGTAGAAGCTACATCATTACATAAATTTAAAACAGAAATAGACAGTTTCCTAGAAGTAAAGGGAATTAAGGGTTACGGGCAGGAATTTGGACATGGGTCTAGGTTCGGATCGGTCATGGCCCTGTGGGTAGCGGAGCGGGCCCAGGGGCCGTGTAGCCTGATCCTGCTCCTATTTCGTGTGTCTAATTCTGTTAGATTCAGGAGATGGTTCTGTGATAGTAGATTGGCGGTTAGGATCAGATATGATCTTATTGAATGGCGGAGCAGGCTCGAGGGGCCGATTGGCCTACTCCTGCTCCTATTTCTTATGTTCTTAAGCTAGATTTGTTTTCATTAGAGCAAAAGAGGTTGAGGGGTGATTTGATAGAGGTGTACAAGATTATAACGGGTTTGGATAGGCTAGATGGGGAAAGGCTGTTCCTACTAGTTGATGGTACAAGGACTAGGGGACACAGATTTAAGGTTTTGGGCAAGAGATACAGGGGGGATGTGAGGAAAGACTTTTTTACGCAGCGAGTGGCGAGGACCTGGAACTCGCTGCCGACGGAAGTGGTGGATACGGAGACACTCAATGTTTTCGAGGGGAGACTGGATAGGAAATAAACTTGCAGGGCTACGGGGATAGAGCGGGGGAATGGGACTGACTGGATTGCTGTGCAGAGAGCTGGCACGGACTCGATGGACTGAATGGCCTCCTTCTGTGCCGTTATGACATGCTCACACACAGCACAGAAAAGAAACAGCAGCAAGCTCCCTCAATGGCTGAGAGGTGAACTTACTGTGCCACGTGAATCAGAAGATCCCAGTTTCAGTTCCCAGTTTGTGCTGAGGTGATCTCACCCAGGGCAGCACTTGAGATGATGCACATGCCTCAATTCTCATGGGTTAGGAAGGACAAAAAAAAAGTGGAGCCAAGCCAGAGGGAGGGGTTAGCTGGGCTGACCAAAAGCTTGGTCAAATAGGCAGGATTCTAAAAGGAAGGTCTTAAAGGAGGAGGTAGAGAGGCAGACGGCTTTACAGAGAGAATTCCAGACCATGTGGCCTAGGCAGCTGAAAGCAGTGAGAAGGTGGGGGCAGTCACACGATGCCAGAGTTAAAAGAACAGACAGCTCTGGAGGAGGAAGGGTGAGGCCATGGAGAGATTTAACGTTGAGGTGTTGTGGGGTTGAGGAGTCAATGTAGGTCATTAAGAACAGGGGTGATGGGCAAGCAGGCCTTGGTGAAGGATAGGATACGGAAAGTAGTTTTGGAAGAGCTGCAGCTTAACAATGGTGGGGGATGGGAGTCCAGCCCAGAGAGCATTGGAATAGTAAAGTCATAGACAAAGACATGGATGAGAGGTCCCAGTGGCAGATGGGCTGAGCTAGGGGTGGAAGTGGGCAATGTTAGAGGCAGATGTAGTTGTGATGGAGAAATGTGGTCACAAGCTCAGTTCAGGATCACATAGGATGCTGGTGTTGCAAGCAATCTGGTTCAGCCTGAGACGGTGGGTTGGGGAGAGGTGATAAGCTCGGTTTTCCCAATGTTTAACTAAGGGGAATTGCGGCTCATCCAAGACTGGATGTTAGACAAGCAATCCGACAGTATAGAGGCAATGGAGGGTGAGGAATGTGGTGAAGTCGAACTGGGTGTTGTCACCGTAAATGTCAAAGCTGACGTCACGTCTGATGATGTTGTAAGGGACAGCATGTAGATGGGGAAGAGGAGGGAGCCAAGGACATATGCTTGGGGGGTATGGGAAGGGAAGCCATTTCTGGCCACAATTGGATAAGAGTGGAACTAAGAGCAATCTCACCTGAGCCAGACAATGCAGGAGTGGCGTTGGAGGACAGTGTGGCCAACTATGTCAAAGTCTGCAGAGGGGTCAAGGAGAGATAATATACCATGGTCATAGTCACACAGCATGCCACTCGTGACTTTGGTTCGGGCTGTTTCGGTGCTTTGGGAGGGGTGGAAATCTGATTGGGGAGATTCAAACACAGAGATGCGGGAGAGATGGGCATGGATCTGTGAGGCGACAATACATTGAAGAACATTAGAGAGGATAGGGAAGTTGGAATTGAAATTTACGTAACTGGGGGCCAGTGGCATTGGTGCATCAAAATCCTGTGAGTTATGCTCACAGTGCACCGGGGTAACTCAGGATGAGATAAATGAGGTATATCTGTTGCTAAGAACAGTTGAGACTGGCAAATAAAAGTGGGGAAACGCGTCAGCCTGAAGTTTGCAGACACTTTGGCGCTGGGAAAGAGCTTTGAGAGATTTGTTTTTTCACCTGGACATTGCTGGTCTTGCCTCCTACTGCCAGGGGAGGACTGAGAGACCACGGGGAGACTTTTGTTCCCAACCACAGCGAGGTTCTACGGTTTAGGTATAGGATTCCGAATGAGTATTTCTTTTGATTGCCATTATAATGGGGAGGAGCAGAAGAGGATGGAAGAGAGGGGATGCTGCCTTCAAGATATTACACCCCCCACCCAAAAAAACCAATTTACAGGCCAAGCAGATCCTATGAACATGCTCACGAGGAGCTGCGTTAGAAGAATGCGCTTTACTGAAGCAATAGGAGAGCTGTATACCCCACTGTATGAAGATCTGCAGCAAGGTCATCGGCCCGGACAGCTCGGTCTGTGGCTGTGAAGGGCACGACTCAACTTTTATGCCACCGGGTCTTTTGAGACAGCCACAGGAGATCTGTAATATCAGCCTGGGTGCTGTCCCAGGCATGTATCTGTCAGGTGGCTGACACGTTTCAGGGGAGCTGAAGAATTCACAGAAAAGCTGCCGCAAGATAGGGACATGCAGCTTTATGAGTTTACTGGCTTCCTCATAGGGCAGGGTGCATAAGATGAAACCCACGTTGCTTTGCAAACAAACACAGACAGACACAGAAGATAGGAGCAGGAGTAGGCCATTCGGCCCTTCGAGCCTGCTCCGCCATTCAACGAGATCATGGCTGATCATCCAAACCCTAGCACCCGGTCCCTACACCAACAGCCATCCCACCCAAGCCCTATCCCCGTAACCCCACGTATTTAATCCCCCCTAACACGAAGGGCCAATTTTTATCATGGCCAATCAACCTAACCCGCACATCTTTGGACTGTGGGAGGAAACCGGAGCACCCGGAGGAAACCCACGCAAACACGGGGAGAATGTGCAAACTCCACACAGACAGTCACCCGAGGCCGGATTTGAACCCGGGTCCCTGGCGCTGTGAGGCAACAGTGCTAACCACTATGCCTACAACTTCCTTAATAGAAAGGGTTACCACTCACTCAACTCCCAGGTTGTGTGCGACAAATACAACATGCAAGGAATCCACCACATCAACACGAGATTTGCTGCATGCTGCTATGATCGATTTGTCCTTGGGAATTCTGCTCTCCCTTGAGCTCTGCAAGCAAGATAATAATCGTGTGAATGGATAGCTTGCGAGTGGCAAGGCCTACCCTTTCTGCCATGGATAATGACCCCTAAGAATTGTAAGAACAGCTGAGAAGAACAACAGGGCATTCTACCAGAGGTCATAAAAGGGTTCGTTTGCTGCCTGGATAGCTCAGGAGGTGCTCTGCAATATGCCCCAGATCGTGTGTCCCGCATAGCTGGAGCTTGCTGTGCCCTACACAGCTTTGTCATCGAAAAAGGCATGGAAATGGGCATTTCTGGAGAGGTGGTTCTAGCTTCTTCGGAGACAGACTATGAAGAAGAGTATCAAGCTGGCCAATACTCCAAGAACTTCTCAGGTGACTGCTGCAAGGGGCATCAGAGCGGAACTGATCACTGATGGGTTTTCATCTGCTAAACGTAGTATATCTTTGTCACAATTCCCATTACGTCTGCTCTCTGACCTTCAAAAGGACAAATCCTTCAATCCAGTAACCATTCTTTAAAAATCACTTTTTTGGCCCCACATGACCACGCATTTGACTGAATAAAAGTCAGCGTGAAATAACTACACCTTTTCCTGCACGATTCTAATCTCCATAAATAACAAAGCACAACACAAATGCACAATTTCATTTAACAGAAGGAGCTCCAAAGCAGAGCTATTCTTTCCTCCCACCATGATTTCCAGGTGTCTAAACGTACCTTTCTTTCTAGTGCTTCTCCTAGGGCCGGTATCACAAGAGGCGGTTGGCTTCTCCTGTGCTACAAAAGGCTCATAGGACTCAGCTGGCCCTCCTCTCAAGAGACCTTGCTCCTGGGAAGGGAGCCACTGCTGGCGACATCACTGAAGCTTCTGCCTGGGCCATCTGGTGTTGCCGCCTACGTGCCACTGGCATAGTGTTCTGAGAGATAAGTCCAGACCCTACTAGCATGTGCTCCTGACCTGAGGAACTGCAGTATCAGGCAAGTAACCTCCAGCTGTTGCCACTCCACTGCGCCCTGGATTTGTGTTCCCACTGGTCGCCAGGGTGCCTGGTTTAATGGCAGCTATCAAATCCTAGGAGACAGCAGCATGCATCGCAGCCGTCGATTTTCTCCCCTTCTGCCGCCAGAGCTGCAGTCTGTATTTTCGTGAAGACTGGGCCAGATTCCAATAAAGCTGCCATACACCCCATTCGTGTCTGCATTGAGGAAAAAGGTTCCCTGATGCTTCCGCAAAAGGAGAGCTGTAGACTCGAGTCACACCTGTCAGGTGCCGCACTTCCTCAGACACCGACATATTTTGAATATTAAGGAAATCAAGGGATATGGGGATAGTCCAGGAAAGTGGAGATGAGGTAGAAGATCAGCCATGATCTTACTGAATGGTGGAGCAGGCTCAAAGGGCCTACTCCTGCTCCTATTTATGTTCTTATGACTCAGAGCCTGCACATGTTGCTTAAATACCCACGAGGTCGGAGTCCCATATTCTGAAGCCATGGGTAGCCTTCAACTCGGCCTGAGATAGGAAGGTGGCACATCCTCATTCACTCCCAAGCTCAATCGTGAACGGTGAATCATCTAATGCCACATCCTCACTAACGTTATCCAATTCCCCTTGGGTGGAAATTATCGGAGCTGGTGTGTGGTAGTGAGAAAGCAAGCAAGTTTATGGCAGAGGAACGCAGGGCAGGATCTTGCTTCGGGGGCACTTGCGTGGCCTTGCCCTCAGTATCCTCTTTCTCGTTGTCGCCCGCTAGGAAAAATTTCCCTCCCCCCTGTTCATCCTCAAAATCCTCTGCCCCTCCCCTGCTGTGGGAGCATAAGTCCTTTGGAATTAAAGAGACAGAGAAGAGCGTGAAAGCTTTTGGCTGTGTGCTGCTTTGCAGGGATGCTGCGGCATGTACCCACTGCCTGCTTTGGCCCACCGATTTCACCATCTCCCCTGGCTAGAGTAGAGTGCCTCCCCAGCAGCCCCATGGCCTTCCCTTGTAGGGAGTCAGCTCTCAGATGTCTGGAACGTCTCCTGCCTCTCGCAGGCATTGTGCGCAAGATTGGGTGAATTATGTCAGTGTTTCTCAAACTGGGGTCACAGAGATCTCAGGTAATTTCAAGCCTGCTCCTCTTTATAAAACCGACAGATTCAGCTCGTGAATTATTCTCAACAGCTGGGCCCAGCTCCTCACAGAGGCCCGCAGCTCTCACTCACTCTGCAACAAGCAGCGATCCCTGCCGGTCGAGCCGATTCCTCTCCCTGGCGCCACGAGACCCTGCGCCATCCTCCCGGCACATGATCAGAGCGCCTGCGGGGGCCTTTGAAACACGTGCCTGAACGTGTTCACCCAAACACTTAGCGCAGCTGTTACGGAACGTGCCAGTGGGGCAGTGAGTCGTGCTTCCAGCAGCATCCCAGCATGTGCACGGGTGCTCGTGCCCTCAATCACCTTGGCCAGCCTGCTGACGCCTTTAAAAACTGTCCAGCACTAAGTGGCTAATAGTGGCCGTCTGTTGCTGCGCAGTACCCAGAATTGGTGAGAGAAGCAGGCACACCCATCTCATCAATAACTAAGTAAATACCTGTTTTCTTAAAAGCATTATTAATACACACTCTGCATGCAGCACTTTCATGTTATGCGTATTATATAGTGATTGAGGACCACTGAATTAGGTGAAGGCTAGCATTTGAACATAAGAAATAGGAGCAGGAGTTGGCCATTTGAGCCTGCTTCACCATTCAATGAGATCATGGCTGATTTTCTACCTCCTCTCCACTTTCCTGCACTTACTTCCTTAATATTCAAAAATCTGTTAGTCTCAGCCTTGAATATACTCAATGACTGAGCCTCCACAGCCCCCTGGGGTAGAGAATTCCAAAGATTCACCACCCTCTGAGTGAAGAAATTTCTTCTCATCTCAGTCCTAAATGGCCGACCCCTTATTCTGAGACTGTGACCCCTAGTTCTAGACTCCCCAGCCAGGGGAAACAACCTCTCAGCATCTACTGTGTCAAGCCCTGTAAGAATTTTGGATGTCTCAATGAGATCACCTTATTGAAACATTTGCGGAATGTATCCCACGTGGCAGCAGGTAGCTGATGCCTTGGATCTGCCGGTATCGCCCTGTTGAAGTGGAAGATGGGGGTCGGAAAGTTTTGTAGGGGGGGGGGGGAAACGGAAACCGAAGAACCCAAGTTAGTGTCTGCCAAGTTAAGGTGATCTTATTGAAACATAAAAGATTCTGAGGGGGCTTGACAGGGTAGATGCAGGGAGGATGTTTCCCCTCGTGGGGGAATCTAGAACTAGGGGGCATAGTTTCAGAATAAGGGGTCGCCCATTTAAATCGGAAATGAGGAGGAATTTCTTCTCTCAGAGGGTGGTGAATCTTTGGAATTCTCTACCCCAGGGAGCTGTGGCGGCGGAGTCATTGAATATATTCAAGGCGGAGAGAGAGATATTTGAGTTACAGGGGAGTCGAGGGTTATGGGGAGCGGGCAGGAAAGTGGAGTTGAGGCCAAGATCAGATCAGCCATGATCTTATTGAATGGCGGAGCAGGCTCGAGGGGCCGAATGGCCGACTCCTGCTCCTATTTCTTATGTCCTTAATCACAGCACCATGTGAAGGATTACCTGCGCAGCTATTAATTTTACAGCTTGAACAGTGTGTTGTTACACATGGTGCCAGTGAAAGAAATGGGAGGTGGGCCAGTGTGTTGCCTTGCCTACCCTCGTCAGGTCATTGCAGCACTGCTCTGCAGTTCTGGGGGATGGGGGAATGAGAGAGGCAGCGGCAGTGCCACTGTCACCTCCCACAACATGGCACGCGAGACACTTTTTTTTTTTGCGGCTTGCTCCCACGGAGATCGAGCGATCTTCCTCTTCTTCGCTCCATCTCAGCCAGGAGCGCCTGAAGGTCGGTCGTATTGGAATCGTCTGCTTTTCTTTTCAGCCTCCTGGCAATTCTCTGCTCCCTCTGCCAGGTCCTGCACTTGAAGACATTCTTTTAAAAAAGTGGGACAATAATCACACTGGAGCCATCCAATACAGCAACTTGACACACCACTCACTGAGCTAAGCACTTTCTTACCTACTTACCGCTCCCCAGATTGCTGCTGTAATATTCAGCCAGTGTTGGCTTTTTAACGGCTGCATTTTGATTTACAA
Source organism: Somniosus microcephalus (assembly GCF_052327205.1). NCBI lineage: Eukaryota > Metazoa > Chordata > Chondrichthyes > Squaliformes > Somniosidae > Somniosus > Somniosus microcephalus. The sequence goes on from NW_028225180.1 coordinate 72,893,646, forward strand.
GCTCCCCCCCCCCCCCGCCCCCCCTCCCTCCCCGGTACTTCCATTTTACATGGATTAAGAGGAACTGATAGGGTAGATAGAGAGAAACTATTTCCGCTGGTTGTGGAGTCTAGAACTAGGGCACATAGCCTAAAAGTCAGAGCCAGGCCTTTCAGGAGTGAAGTGAGGAAACACTTCAACACGCAAAGGGTGGGAGAAGTTGATGCTAGGTCAATTGTTAATTTTAAGTCTGAGATTGATAGACCAATAACAAAATGGGATGGGTTGAAAAAAAAAATGAAGCTCTCCTATAGTATGGTTTTATCCTCGTGTCATACGCTTTTAAATCTATTTGAAAGAAATGCATTTACCTGCATATGAATTCTGTTGATCTGATCTTAGTTCAATGTACAAGGTACATACATATGGGTAAGAGATGAGGACTTTGTCTCCTTGTTTAAATCGCAGTTCTGATAATCTTTCCCATTCGTTTTTATCTGGTGCACTGTTAAAGCTCAAGCGGCAAAGGAGAATGTGCTGTATTCTGTCCCGCTCATCCAATTACACCCAAAATACATAAAAGGGCACTCCAGCGGACATAAACCAGATCAATTCATCACACAGCACACGTCGAAAAAAGAAATATCCATTTACGTAGCGCCTTTCACATCCTCGGGACGCTCCAAAGTGCTTCACAACCAAGGAGGCACTTTTGAGGCGCAGTTACTGTCGTTAACGGAGGGAAATGTGGCAGCTAATTTGCGCACATCAACATCCCACAGGCAGCAACGAAATACAGGGCCAGATTAATCTATGTTAGTTGGTTGAGGAAGGACACCGGGCGGATGGGGAAAAAGCAAGAGGAGGAAGCAAGAAGGTTGTAGGGAAAAGAAAAAAAAAACAGGAAAGTAATAAATAATAGTTTAAAAGGAGTAACATTATCAAAACAGAGAGAGGTTTGAAACTGGGGGCACTGGAACAGAGGAATACAGGAAACTTTGGTTTATCCGGAAGTTGCATGTCCGGAATACTCGATCTAACGGCAAAAATCAGGAGCTGTTTTCTATAAGTTTTTTTTAGTTCTCGTTCTTTTTTTTTCCCCAGTCAGGCACTGCAAGGTCTGTAGCTATAGCAACAGCTTCAGCTAGAGACGCTTGCAGCTGCAGCCGACTCTTTAGAAGCTGTTACTAAGCAACAGTGTTTGTTGTCAGAAATCTCCGTATGCTTCAACATTAACTTTGTATCTCCGGCAGTTTTGATAGATCGGCAACACGCCGGTCCCGTATATCACAAAGTTTCCTGTATTAATTAAGAGCTATAATAGAGGTGGTAAATTGGGGAAAAAACTATTTCCACTGGTGAGTGAGTTGTAACGGGCGGGTATAAACTTAACTTCATTATGAAAAGAACGAAGGTAGAGGGGAGGAGATTCTTTTTACACAGAGGATTGTTAAAGCGTAGAGTGGGGAAAGCAGAATCGATAATAGCTTTTAAAAAGGAAGTGGATAAATATTTGTAAAAGAAAAAAAATTAAAGGATATGGGGAAAGTGGAGAGCTCTTTCAGAAAGCTGGCAAAAAGCATGATGAGTCAAACAGCCTCCTTCTGCACTGTTAACACTTTGATTCTATAGATTCAGAAAGTTCAGCACAGAAGGGGTCCATTTGCTTCCTCACGCCTGGGGTGATGCGAGCTCCTCATCAGATCCGGCTGCTCCAATTCCATTTCTCTGCTCTTTCCCCACACCTCAAGGATTTATCTAATTCCCTTTTAAAATGTTGTGGCTGGCTCGGCTTCAACACCCACTTGCGAGAAAGCATGCCATATTCCAGCAACAGTTCCATGAAAGGTACCTTCTAATCTGCCTCTTTCTGCTCCAAGTACCAATCCTAAATGTACGTGCCTTTGTTCCCAATTCACCAACCAGTGGAGATAATCACAGAATCACAGAAACCCCACAGTGCAGATAGAGGCCATTTCGGCCCATCGAGCCTGCACTGACACATATCCCACCCGATCCCCGTAACCCCTACACCAACACATATCCCACCCTATCCCTGTAACCCCACGTATTTAATCCCCCTAACACTAAGGGTCAATTTATCGTAGCCAATCAACCTAACCTGCACATCTTTGGACTGTGGGAGGAAACCGGAGCACCCGGAGTAAACCCACGCAAACACGGGGAGAATGTGCAAACTCCACACAGACAGTCGCCCGAGGCCGGATTCGAACCCGGGTCCCTGGCGCTGTGAGGCAACAGTGCTAACCACTATGCCACCGTGCTGTTCACTGTTCATAAGAAATAGAAGCAGGAGTCGGCCATACGGCCCCTCGAGCCTGCTCCGCCATTCAATAAGATCATGGCTGATCATCGACCTCAACTCCACTTTCCCGCCCGATCGCCATATCCCTGGATTCCCCTAGCGTCCAAAAATCTATCGATCTCAGCCTTGAATATACTCAACGACTGAGCCTCCACAGCCCTCTGGGGCAGAGAATTCCAAAGATTCACCACCCTCTGAGTGAAGAAATTCCTCCTCATCTCAGTCCTAAATGGCCGACCCCTTATCCTGAGACTATTCCCCCTAGTTCTAGACACTCCAGCCAAGGGGAAACAACCTCTCAGCATCTACCCTGTCAATCCCCTTCAGAATCTTGTATGTTTCAATGAGATCACCTCTCATTCTTCTAAACTCCAGAGTATAGGCCCAATCTACACAATCTCTCATCATAGGACAATCCTCTCATCCCAGGAATCAATCTAGTGAACCTTCGTTGCACCACCTCCAAGGCAAGTATATCCTTCCTTAGATAAGGAGACCAGAACTGGGCACAGTACTCCAGTGTGGTCTCACCAAGGCCCTGTACAATTGTAGCAAGACTTCCTTACTGTTATACTCCAACCCCCTTGCAATAAAGGCCAACATGCCATTTGCCTTCCTCACTGCTTGCTGTACCTGCATGCTAGCTTTCTGTGTTTCTTGCACGAGGACACCCAAATCTCTCTCAACACCAACATTTGAAAGGTTCTCACCATTTCACTCTCTCAAAACTTTGAAAAGTTTGAATGGTCCCCTCCCATCACTCTGCCCCAGCCAATACGTCTGTAGTTTTCAAGCCTCTCATCACAATTATATTTTCCCGTTTCACCCTCAGCAATGCTGGATACCAGGGTTGCCTTTGAATTCCTGATACGCAATCCTGCTGTGTAAAGCGGTGCTAAACTGTAAAGTCTGCTCCTACAATTTTACTTGCATTTTATATAACTTACAAATGTGACGGCAGCCAAGTTATTGACCATTACTCGGTGTAAAACCTTAGTAACGTCTCTTTCAATATCACTTAGTGCCCTCTCAGAATTCGATCCAGCCCTTCTTGAACAAGCGGCAAAGGATACACGGGAAGATGGTGAAGTGCAGCGTGGTAAATGGCTGTAACCGGTCCAGATTCCCGAGCACTGCTCGAATGGCATCCTGCAACAAATCGACATGAACTGAGCACCACTACATCAGGTCTCCACGTGGTAGCTTCTCAATTTCAGGGCACCCATGGATTTCTCCCAGTCCACTTTTAATTATTCTTGCATGTACTGTACCTTTTTAATTAGGATCAGTTTTCTTGACAAGTACAGATTATGCAGGTAGTTTCAATGACATTAGAAAAAAAAAAAAGAGCTAGAATGAAAAGTGCCATCTTTTCAATCATAGCCACTATAATGAACATGTGAAAAAATATCAGCAATTAATATTCGGGAACCTTCGTTCTATTGGGTGGTAAAAGAATTTGCATTCATGTAGCGTCTTTCATGACCTCAGTACGTTCCAAACGCTTTACAGCTAATGAGGAACTTTTGAAGTGTAGTCTCTGTTGTAATGTAGGAAACGCAGCAGCCAATTTACACACACAAGGTCCCACAAACAGCAATGAAATTAATGATCAGATAATTTGTTTTAGTGATGCGGGTTGAGGGATAAATATTACACCAGAACTTCCCTGCTCTTCGAAAAGTGCCACGGGATCTTTTACATCTACCTGCGAGGGCAGATGAGGCTTCGGTTGTGCGTCTCACTAGTTTAAGAGATTTCCCCTGCCACGACTGACCCCCCCTCCCCCCTGCAGCCAGATCCCCAACTGAAGCCCACAGACCTTCCCCTCCCCTCTTCTACACCCCCCACGCCAAGCACCAATGCCTTCCCCCTCACAAGAAAATGATCACTGTGCTTCAAGCCCCCTTCCAGTAGTCTCACACTCAACAATCTCCCTCTCAAATACTCCCGCACCCACCACCAACTTTCCTATGCTGTCATATCACAAGTCCATCCTCCCAACACCCTCTTTCCAATGCTCACACTCCAAGTGTTCAATAGTGTGTTGCTCTTGTGGAAAAATCCAGAAGTCCTAGATCTGAGAACCACGTTCTGTCAGTTTTTTTTGTCTGCCGAGTGCTCGACATGCACAGAAACTCCCCAATTCTCCATTTAATTAAATATTAGGAAGACCAAAGCCATTGTTTTCGGTCCCCGCCACAAACTCCGTTCCCTAGCCACGGACTCCATCCCCCTCCCTAACATCTGTCCGAGGCTGAAGCACACTGTTCGCAACCTTGGTGTCGTATTTGACCCTGAAATGAGCTCCCGACCACATATCTGCGGCATGACTAAGACCGCCTATTTTCACCTCCGTAACATTGTCTGCCTCCACCCTTGCCTCAGCTCATTCGCTGCTGAACCCCTCATCCACGCCTTTGTTACCTCTAGACTTGACTATTCCAACGCACTCCTGGCCAGCCTCCCACATTCCACCCTACGCAAACTTGGTCATCCAAATCTCGGCTGCTCGTGTCCTAACTCGCACCAAGTCCCGTTTGCCCATCACCCCTGTACTCGCTGACCTACTTTGACTCCCGGTTAAGCAACGCCTCGATTTCAAAAGTCTCATCCTTGTTTTCAAATCCCTCCATGGCCCTCGCCCCCCTCCCTATCTCTGTAATCTCCTTCAGCCCTACAAACCCCCCTAGAGATATCTGCGCTCCTCTAAATCTGCCCTCTTGAGCATCCCTAATTATAAATCGCTCAACCATTGGTGGCCGTGCCTTCTGTTGCCTGGGCCCCAAGCTCTGGAATTCCCTGCCTAAACCTCTCTGCCTCTCTCTCTCTCCCCTCCTTTAATACTCTCCTTAAAACCTACCTCTTTGACCAAGCTTTTGATCACCTGCCCTAATTTCTCCTTATGTGGCTCGGTGTCAAATTTTTTGCCTTTTAATACACCTGTGAAGCGCATGGGGACGTTTTACTACGTTAAAGGCGCTACATAAATGCAAGTTGTTGTTGTTGAAACACATCAGCATGTTTAGGAGTCCCCAGGCCAAGCTACTGAGAAATCTATGCAGGCTAAGTTTCTCCAATATCAAGTGCACACTCTCACCCTGCAGAGAGACACTCAGAAAGCTTAGTTGTAGATTGGCAAGGGCCAAGGTTTAGGGAGCCTGAAGTGTACAGGGGCAGAGTTTATCAGTGCGAATGCGACGGGGTGTGTACAGCAATTGCTGCAGTACCTATTTTCAGCCACTGCCAGGAGCTATAGTATTCGCAAGTTGACGGAAGCTTGCATGCTGTAGAAATATCGTACTGCAGAGGCACAGCAGCTGTCAAACCCTTGTGTGGAAATAAAATTCTCCTCTGCTCCTGTCCAGCTACCCATCCTACCCTGTTTCACCAGGACAACTAACAATCAATCGCACTTGTATTCATTAAGCTGGCTGTTATTCGCCCACTTTCCCATCAGTGCGGAGCAGCTTCAAGTACGCACCGATGTAAAAGCGGCAACATAACACGGGAGTCAGGTCCAGAGTTGACTCGAGTGCCCTGAAGCCGGGAGACGATAGCTCACCTCTAGGGCATAGCGTCCTTCTGTAGTTTCAGACTTACTGGGCAGAATCCCTTTCATACTGCCTGGCTGGAGCGCCGATCCTCCCGGCCCAGAGAGGGAGGTAGGTAGGGGTGTGTGTTGTGTGTGTGTGTGTCCAGAGAGAGAGATCTATGTCTGTGTGTGCTGGCACAGAGAGAGAGCGCGCTCGGTGTCTGTGTCTCCTGGCACAGAGAGAGTGTGCGCTCGGTTTCTGTGCTTACACATGCACGCAAAGCTCCTCTCCAAGGGTGCAGGTGGCAGCGTCCACACTGAATTAACATTTAAATTAACTCCAGATAGATTTAAAAGGATTTTAAACCCAGTTGGATAGCATACTGGAATTACATCCCATGCAGTGTCAAACCCAAACAATGCGAGACTACTTCCTCCAAGAAGTTCTCTCTCTCTCGTCAGATGCGCCCCAACTCCAGATTAATGCTGCCACTTCAGCGGCAATGTGAAACAATTAATTCTGCAGCAATGCTAAATATGGTTGTGTATCCACGCTTACAATGCTTGGGCGTTGCACCAGATGTAGTATGATCCAGTCCATTGCGGGCATTTTTAAAGTATGGGATGTTCTCATAAAACATAAAACATTAAAATTAGCTGCCCAAGGCCCAGAGCTCCGCAGATGAAGCCAAGCACCCTGAAGTAGAGCTGCTTTATCAGAGCTCAGTGCAAACAGTGCACGGCCAGCAATGTAACTTGAGTTAACCAGCTGCGCATTGCACAGTACAGACATCCGAGAACGATGACATTAAGTAAAACAGCAGCCTAAATGTGTTAACGGAGAAGGCTAAATCATTCAGCTTTCTCCGTAACACGGTTGTTTGTGAACTATCCTCTTGAAAAGTTATTGCGTTTGCCAGTTTTATAAATAAGACTGGTAGAAATTCCTGTCGTGTCAATGCGCCGCTGAAGGTGTGGCGTGGCGGTACTTACATCCGCTACAGTGGCTTCTCCACGATGCTGTCTCAGACCCAGGGACCTGATCATTAGCATATTGAGGGTAGGCGCCCGTGTCTGCAAGGGGGCAACAGGTGTACCCACCCAGCGTTATCAACAACTTGCCCCCCTGAAGGGGAGTTCAAACAATTCAGTCAAGTCTAAGAAAGGAGGTCACTGTCTGTGGTCTTCTTTTATCCCCGAGCTGGCAGGCCCTGACCTTTTGGTCCTTTCATTGTGGGGCCCACGTTTAGCTGCCTATGCCTGCTCTCTGCAGACGTAGGTGCCACCGGGCCTGCCGGAGACATATGTGGCTGGATTGCTGGGGTAAGCCTGGGAATGCCCCCCCCAGATTGCTGTCCGAATGCACAAAAGTAGCACCTGTCCTCCTCGCGGTCAGAAATTGCTGCTGGCTGGGTTGGTCGGTGCAGCAGAAACCTAGTATGTCCAGATACTGCCCCAAATTCCGGTCGGTGCCTCTGCCGACTCTGCACCCGAATTCCGTCCCTGGAAGGAATGGAATTTCTGGGCTAAGATCTTTGGATTCCACATAAACAATGGTATCACCATTCACGCCTTCCCATTTAATTCTGGCACTCTACATATTTGAAACGTGGCTATGAGTTAAACATCCTTCCCCTCTAATTTTCAAGTACCTGTTTTCTGAAACATTTGAACATGGAATCCTACCTCTAGTTCTTGCCTAACTTGCTCTCTATCAATTCCCAAGTCTTCACTGTAAAACAAAACAATGGAAAGAAAGGTTGAATGGCATTGAGAGAGAGCGCGAGGAAAACACGACAGTCCTAACAACGATAGTTCTCCACATCGATTTGAATGATTAGGTGTAGAATTATCAAGCAACGGGACAAGGAAAGTTATTCATCAGACTGAACTATGTGCTTCCAAAATTCCCCATGTCTCGGCCCGTGTAGTCAGCAATTCTATTTATTCAACACGTGTGATACAATAAAAAAACCATTGTTAAAATAGAAAAAAAGAAAAAGATTCAGGACGTCCCAAAGCATTTTACAGCCAAAGTACTTTTGAAGTGGTCACTGGTCACTGTAATGTAGGAAAGGTGGCGGACAATTTGCGCACAGCAGGATCCCACCAACAGTAATGTGATAATGACCACATAGCGATGTTGATTGAGGGACAAATATTGGGCCCCAGGACACCGGGAAGAACTCCCCTGCTCCTCTTCCAATAGTGGCCGTGGGATCTTTTACATCCACCTGAGAGGGCAGACGGGGCCTCGGTTTAACGTCTCATCCGAAAGACAGCAATTCTGACAGTGCAGCACTCCCTCAGTACTGCCCCTCCGACAGTGCGGCGCTCCCTCAGTACTGCCCCTCCGACAGTGCGGCGCTCCCTCAGTACTGCCCCTCCGACAGTGCGGCGCTCCCTCAGTACTGCCCCTCCGACAGTGCGGCGCTCCCTCAGTACTGCCCCTCCGACAGTGCGGCGCTCCCTCAGTACTGCCCCTCCGACAGTGCGGCGCTCCCTCAGTACTGCCCCTCCGACAGTGCGGCGCTCCCTCAGTACTGCCCCTCCGACAGTGCGGCGCTCCCTCAGTACTGCCCCTCCGACAGTGCGGCGCTCCCTCAGTACTGCCCCTCCGACAGTGCGGCGCTCCCTCAGTACTGCCCCTCCGACAGTGCGGCGCTCCCTCAGTACTGCCCCTCCGACAGTGCGGCGCTCCCTCAGTACTGCCCCTCCGACAGTGCGGCGCTCCCTCAGTACTGCCCCTCCGACAGTGCGGCGCTCCCTCAGTACTGCCCCTCCGACAGTGCGGCGCTCCCTCAGTACTGCCCCTCCGACAGTGCGGCGCTCCCTCAGTACTGCCCCTCCGACAGTGCGGCGCTCCCTCAGTACTGCCCCTCCGACAGTGCGGCGCTCCCTCAGTACTGCCCCTCCGACAGTGCGGCGCTCCCTCAGTACTGCCCCTCCGACAGTGCAGCGCTCCCTCAGTACTGCCCCTCCGACAGTGCAGCGCTCCCTCAGTACTGCCCCTCCGACAGTGCAGCGCTCCCTCAGTACTGCCCCTCCGACAGTGCAGCGCTCCCTCAGTACTGCCCCTCCGACAGTGCGGCGCTCCCTCAGTACTGCCCCTCCGACGGTGCGGTGCTCCCTCAGTACTGCCCCTCCGACAGTGCGGCGCTCCCTCAGTACTGCCTCTCCGACAGTGCGGCGCTCCCTCAGTACTGCCCCTCGACAGTGCGGCGCTCCCTCAGTACTGCCCCTCCGACAGTGCGGCGCTCCCTCAGTACTGCACTGGGAGTGTCGGCCTGGATTATGGGCTCAAGTCTCTGGAGTGAGACTTGAACCCACGACCTTCTGACTCAGAGGCGAGAGAGAGACTGACTGAGCTAAGGTGACGACTCACTTCAAAACCTAGTTAGTGTGTCTTGTGTGGAAATGTCACCTGGATACTGGATCTGAGGAAGTCTCCACCAGAAATAACTGAGATGTGACTGGAGTGTGTGCCAGTGCATTGGTGCCCAAACACACGGCGAGGGTGGCGCTTGGAGCGTTGAGTTTGCCTCCCCATGATTAGAGTCAGGCCCTCACCTGGCCGGCCGCACCCGCTTACCTGATGTGGTGGCTGTACCGCATTTTCAACTTGTACACCGTTCTCCCGGCGTGGATGAACCGAGTCTCAGGCAGCGGGTAAGAGAAGGCTTTCAGAGGCATAGACGGAATGGCTGCCTGGCAACCTAGAGGAACAAAAGCAAGAGTCAACGCATGGTACACAGACTGGCTGAGCAGTAAATTACCACAGATTTAGCAGGGCCAGCGCACAATCCGCCACTTTATCAAGCGCTCTGTCCCTCTGAAAGCTCAGCCACCCTCCGCCATTTTAATTTTACCGCCTTTTTTTGGGTTGAAGACGCCTCAGCCTGGCCCCGCCCACTCTCCTCGGCCTGGCCCCGCCCACTCTCCACAGCCTGGCCCCGCCCACTCTCCTCAGCCTGGCCCCGCCCAGACCCACAGGCTGGCCCCGCCCACTCTCGACAGCCTGGCCCCGCCCACTCTCCTCAGCCTGGCCCCGCCCAGACCCACAGGCTGGCCCCGCCCACTCTCCACAGCCTGGCCCCGCCCACACCCACAAGATGGCCCCGCCCAGCCCCACAGCCTGGCCCCGCCCAGACCCACACCCTGGCCCCGCCCAGACCCACACCCTGGCCCCGCCCAGACCCACAGGTTGGCCCCGCCCACTCATCACAGCCTGGTCCCGCCCAGACCCACAGGCTGGCCCCACCCACTTTCCTCAGCCTGGCCCCGCCCAGACCCACAGGCTGGCCCCGCCCACTCCCCCCCCCCACAGTCTGGCCCCACCTCACTGTCGGAGGGGCAGTACTGAGGGAGCGCCGCACCGTCGGAGCGACAGTACTGAGGGAGCGCCCCACTGTCGGAGCGGCAGTACTGAGGGAGCGCCCCACCGTCGGAGCGGCAGTACTGAGGGAGCGCTGCACCGTCGGAGGGGCAGTACTGAGGGACCGCCGCACCATCGGAGGGGCAGTACTGAGGGAGCGCCGCACTGTCGGAGGGGCGGTACTGAGGGAGCGCCCCACCGTCGGAGCGGCGGTACTGAGGGAGCGCCCCACCGTCGGAACGGCGTTCTGAGGGAGGGCCGCACCGTCGGAGGAGCAGTACCGAGGGAGCGCCGCACCGTCGGAGGGGCAGTACTGAGGGAGTGCCGCACCATCAGAGGGGCAGTACTGAGGAGCGGCGCACCGTCGGAGGGGCAGTACTGAGGGAGTGCCGCACTGTCAGCGGGACAGTACTGAGGGAGCGCCGCACTGTTGGAGCGGCCGTACTGAGGGAGCGCCGCACTGTCAGAGGGGCGGTACTGAGGGCACGCCGCACTGTCGGAGGGGCGGTACTGAGGGCACGCCGCACTGTCGGAGGGGCGGTACTGAGGGAGTGCCGCACTGTCGGAGGGGCAGTACTGAGGGAGTGCCGCACTGTCGGAGGGGCAGTACTGAGGGAGCGCTGCACTGTTGGAGAGGCAGCACTGAGGGAGTGCCGCACCGTCGGAGGGGCAGTACTGAGGGAGCGCCGCAGTACTGAGGGAATGCTGCACTGTTGGAAGGGCAGTACTGAGGGAACGCCGCACTGTCGGAGGGGCAGTAATGAGAGAGCGCGACACTGTCGGAGGGGCAGTACTGAGGGAGTGCCGCACCGTCGGAGGGGCAGTACTGAGGGAGCGCTGCACTGTCGGAGGGGCAGCATTGAGGGAGTGCCGCACCGTCACAGGGGCAGTACCGAGGGAGCACCGCACTGTCGGAGGGACAGTACTGAGGGAGTGCCGCACTGTCGGAGGGGCAGTACTGAGAGAGTGCCGCACTGTCGGAGGGGCAGTACTGAGGGAGTGCCGCACTGTCGGAGGGGCAGTACTGAGGGAGCGCTGCACTGTCGGACGGGCAGCACCGAAGGAGTGCCGCACCGTCAGAGGGGCAGTACCGAGGGAGCACCGCACTGTCGGCGGGGCAGTACTGAGGGAGTGCCGCACCGTCAGAGGGGCAGTACTGAGGGAGCGCCGCACTGTCAGAGGGACAGTACTGAGGGAGCGCCGCACTGTTGGAGGGGCAGTACTGTGGGAGAACTGCACTGTTGGAGGGGCAGTACTGAGGGAGTGCCGCACTTTTAGAGGGGCAGTACTGAGGGAGCGTTGCACCGTCGGAGGGGCAGTACTGAGGGAGCGCCGCACTGTCGTAGGGGCGGTACTGATGGAGCGCCCCACTGTCGAAGGGGCAGTACTGAGGGAGCGCCGCACTGTCGGCAGGGCAGTACTGAGGGAGCGCCGCACCATCGGAGGGACAGTACTGAAGGAGTGCCGCACTGTCGGAAGGGCAGTACTGAGGGAGCGCCACACTGAGATTAGAGTGGAGAGCGCCAGTTGAAGAGGTAGTACAAACATTCGTGATGGGCCAAATGGTTTCCATCTGTATTGTAATTTCCATAATTCTGTGTGGTCCAGGGACCACAAACTGGACATCGCTGGAAAAGAGTAGCTATCATAGGTTTTATCAGCATGGTTTTAGAAGTAATATGTCTTGCCTTACAAACCTACTGGCATCATAAGAACATAAGAAATAGGAGCAGGAGTAGGCCATTTGGTCCCTCGAGCCTGCTCTGCTATTATTTAAGATTATGGCTGATTTTCTACCTCATCTCCACTTTCCTGCACTATCCCCAGATCCCTTGATTCCCTTAATATTCAAAAATTTATCGATCTCTGTTCTGAATATTCTCAATGGCCCTCCACAGCCCTCTGGGGTAGAGAATTACAAAGATCCACCACCCTCTGAGTGAAGAAATTTCTCCTCATCTCAGTCCTAAATGGCCGACCCCTTATTCTGAGACTGTGACCCCTGGTTCTAGACTCCCCAGCCAGGGGAAACATCCTCCCTGCATCTACCCTGTCAAGCCCTGTAAGAATCCTTTGAGGGAACCACCTACATGGCTCAATTCAGGAGTCTGATGCAACACTCAACACTCACCTGGATGGGAGCAGCCACGAGAAGCTCAGCATCATCCAGGACAGGGCCGTGTGCCAGATGCAGTGTGTACCAGCTACAGGATGCACTGCAGCAACTCATCGAGGTTACTTCGACACCTCGACCTCTTCCACCGAGGACAAGGGCAGCAACACCATGGGAACATCACCATCGCCAAGTTCCCCTCCAAGTCACACACCACATCCTGCATTACATAGAATGTACAGCACAGAACAGGCCAATCGGCCCAACTACTCCGTGCCGGTGTTTATTGTAGTGTATGTACCTTTAAGAGAGAACTACTTTTACAGCTCCTGTATACTGTAGTACCGGCAGTGACCACACCTGTATATAAGCCTTGAGCATGCCTCTGTACCCCAGTCTTGAGACTACCCTACTCCAGTAAATACCTGTTGATTGTTAAGTTACAGCATCCGTGTGGTTATTGAAAAACATCATACTCTCAGAATCACGGATCTGACATTTATGGTCCACACGAGCCTCCTCCCACCCCTCTTCATCTCACCCCGTCAACATATCCTTCTATTCCTTTCTCCCTCATGTGCTTATCTAGCTGCCCCTTGAATGCATCTCTGCTCCTCGCCTCAACAACTCCATGTTGGAAATATATCGGCCGTTCCTTCATCGTCGCTGGATCATAATCCTGGAACTCCCTCCCTAACAGCACTCTGGGAGTACCTCCACCACACGGACTGCAGCGGTTCAAGAAGGCAGCTCACCACCACCTTCTCAAGGGGCAATTAGGGATGGGCAGTAAATGCTGGCCTTGTCAGTGATGCACACATCCCAGGTACGAACAAACATAGATAGAAACATAGAAACATAGAAGATAGGAGCAGGAGTAGGCCATTCGGCCCCTCGAGCCTGCTCCGCCATTCAATGCGATCATGGCTGATCATCCAAATTCAGTACCCTGTCCCTGCTTTCTCCTCATAGCCCTTGATCCCTTTAGCCTTAAGAAATATATCCAACTCTTTCTTGAATATATTTAATGAACTGGCCTCCACCGCCCTCTGTGGCAGAGAATTCCACAGGTTCACCACTCTCTGGGTGAAGAAATTCCTCCTCATTTCAGTCCTAAATGGCTTACCCCTTATCCTTAGACTATGACCCCTGGTTCTGGACTCCCCGGCCATCAGAAACATCCTTCCTGCATCTAGTCTGTCCAGGCCTGACAGAATTTTATAGGTTTCGATGAGATCCCCTCTCAATCTTCTAAACTCCAGTGAGTATAAGCCCAATCGACACAATCTCTCCTCATACGTCATTCCTGCCATCCCAGGTATCAGCCTGGTGAATCTTCGCTGCACTCCTTCCATGGCAAGAACGCCCTTCCTCAGGTAAGGCAACCAAAACTGCACACAATACTCAAGGTGCGGTCTCACCAAGGCCCTGTACAACTGTAGCAAGACATCCTTGTTCCTGTACTCGAACCCTCTTGCTACGAAGGCCAACATACCATTTGCCTTCTTAACTGCCTGCTGCACCTGCATGCTTACCTTCAGCGACTGGTGCACAAGAACACCCAGGTCTCTTTGCACTTCCCCTTCTCCCAATCTATTACCATTCAAATAATAATCTGCCTTCCTGTTTTTGCCACCAAAGTGCACCACATTATAGTGCATTTGCCATTTTTCTGCCCAATTACCCAACCTGTCCAAATCATACTGGAGTTTCACGACATCCTCCTCACAGCTTACCCTCCCACCCAGCATTGTGTTATCTGCAAATTTGGAGATATTACATCCAATTCCCTCGTTCAGATCATTAATATATATTGTGAACAGCTGGGGTCCTAGGACCAATCCTTGCGGTACCCCACTAGTCACTGCCTGCCACTCGGAAAACGACCCGTTTATTCCAAATCTTTGCTTTCTGTCCGCCAACCAGTTCTCTATCCAAGTCAATACCTTTTCCCCCAATCCCATGTGCCTTAATTTTGCACGCTAATCTCTTATGTGGGACCTTCTTAAACAAATTAAATATAAATATAAGAAAGCCACTGATAAAACCGATAAGGAATTCAGGAGAAACTTCTTTCCCCAGAGAGTGGTGAGAATGTGGAACTCGCTACCACAGGGAGTGGTTGAGGCGAATAGTATAGATGCATTTAAGGGGAAGCTGGATAAACACATGAGGGAGAAATAAAGAAAGACTTGCATTTCTCCAGCGCCTTTCACCACGTCAGGACGTCCCAAAGCGCTTTACAGCCAATGAAGTACTTTTGAAGTGTGGTCACTGTTGTAATGTAGGAAATGTGGCAGCCATTTTGCACACAGCAAGCTCCCACAAACAGCAATGTGATAATTAGTGATGTTGATTGAGGAATAAATATTGACCCAGGACACCGGGGAGACCTCCCCTGCTCTTCTTCGAAATAGTGCAGAGGAATCTTTTACGTCCACCTGAGAGGGCAGACGGGTGTCTTGGTTTATTGTCTCATCCGAAAGACTGCCCTGCCGAGAGTGAGGCACTCCCTCAGTACTGCCCCTCTGACAGTGCAGTGCTCCCTCAGTACTGCCCTGCCGACAGTGCGGCGCTCCCTCAGTACTACCCCTCCGACAGTGCAGCGCTCCCTCAGTACTACCCCTCTAACAGTGCGGCGATCCCTCAGTACTGCCCCCTCCGACAGTGCGGCGCCCCCTCAGTAATGCCCCGCCGACAGTGCGGTGCTCCCTCAGTACTGCCCCTCTGACAGTGCCGCGCTCCCTCAGTACTGCTCCTCTGATAGTGCAACACTCCCTCAGTACTGCCCCTCCGACAGTGCGGCGCTCCCTCAGTACTGCCCCTCCGACAGTGCGGCGCTCCCTCAGTACTGCCCCTCCGACAGTGCGGCGCTCCCTCAGTACTGCCCCTCCAACAGTGCGGCGCTCCCTCAGTACAGCACCGGGAGTGTCAGTCTCGTGTTTTGTGCTCAAGAGGGAGAAAGGAATAGAAGGATATGCTGATATGGGGTGAGATGAAGAGGGGCGGGAGGAGGCTCGTGTTGACCAGTCGGGGAAAATGGCCTGTTTCTGTGCTGCAGACTCAATGTAATGGTAGGTAAAAACAGTTGGTCTCTTTTACTGCTTCAGGGTTTGAAAACATCCTGTTCGAGAGAACGGAATTTCAGTGGCAGAAAGAAAACGTCACATCTGCCATTTCCTAAGCGTCCAAAATTCTCAAAAAGGTCACTTACTGGAAAGCCAATCAAAACAGGATGCGAGTAGGCGGTGGCTTGTGGGCAGGTATCAAGACTCCAGCTGCAAATATGGGGAGCTGGTAGGAAGCTGCAATTCTCACAGCCGAGTATCTCTGACGTACGTCTCCTGGGAGGGTAGCTGATTGATGTGCATTATCGGCTCACACCTTGGTTTAACCACCACCGGAATTTTTCCTTCGACAACCACTGCTTCTTCAACTTTTCGTAAATGACCCGCTTTCGACTTTCTGGGGTTTTTTTTTATTCTTTCCGCCACAAGGTTTTTTTTCGCTCTCAACAACACTTGAGACTTATTTTTCTCACGGGTTTTCGAGCTGCTCAGCCCGCCACTGACAGGCGAGACGCCCCCGCATTCTCTCGTTCACATTCGCACCCACAGATTTGGCCCCACTCTGATCAGAGAAGGTGTCAGCAGCAGACCAAATCCTACCCCACATTGGAGGTACATTAACATCCAAGGTCATTCCCCGGTACCTCAACTCTCCCATCCCCCAGTACATTAACACTCCCATCCCCCAGTACATTAACACTCCCATCCCCCAGTACATTAACACTCCCATCCCCCAGTACATTAACACTCCCATCCCCCGGTACCTCAACTCTCACATCCTCCAGGACATTAACACTCCCCATCCCCCAGTACATTAACACTCCCCATCCCCCAGTACATTAACACTCCCATCCCCCGGTACCTCAACTCTCACATCCTCCAGGACATTAACACTCCCCATCCCCCAGTACATTAACACTCCCCATCCCCCAGTACATTAACACTCCCATCCCCCAGTACATTAACACTCCCATCCCCCGGTACCTCAACTCTCACATCCCCCAGTACATTAACACTCCCATCCCCCAGTACATTAACACTCCAATCCCCCAGTACATTAACACTCCCATCCCCCAGTACATTAACACTCCCATCGCCCAGTACATTAACACTCCCATCCCCCGGTACATTAACACTCCCCATCCCCCAGTACATTAACACTCCCATCCCCCAGTACATTAACACTCCCATCGCCCAGTACATTAACACTCCCATCCCCCAGTACATTAACACTCCCATCGCCCAGTACATTAACACTCCCATCGCCCAGTACATTAACACACCCATCGCCCAGTACATTAACACTCCCATCGCCCAGTACATTAACACACCCATCCCCCAGTACATTAACACTCCCATCGCCCAGTACATTAACACTCCCATCCCCCAGTACATTAACACTCCCATCGCCCAGTACATTAACACTCCCCATCCCCCAGTACATTAACACTCCCATCCCCCAGTACATTAACACTCCCATCGCCCAGTACATTAACACTCCCATCCCCCAGTACATTAACACTCCCATCCCCCAGTACATTAACACTCCCATCGCCCAGTACATTAACACTCCCCATCCCCCAGTACATTAACACTCCCATCGCCCAGTACATTAACACTCCCATCGCCCAGTACATTAACACACCCATCCCCCGGTACATTAACACTCCCATCGCCCAGTACATTAACACTCCCATCTCCCAGTACATTAACACTCCCATCCCCCAGTACATTAACACTCCCATCCCCCAGTACATTAACACTCCCATCCCCCAGTACATTAACACTCCCATCCCCAGTACATTAACACTCCCCATCCCCCAGTACATTAACACTCCCCATCCCCCAGTACATTAACACTCCCATCCCCCAGTACATTAACACTCCCCATCCCCCAGTACATTAACACTCCCATCCCCCAGTACATTAACACTCCCATCCCCCAGTACATTAACACTCCCATCCCCCAGTACATTAACACTCCCATCCCCCAGTACATTAACACGCCCATCCCCCAGTACATTAACACTCCCATCCCCCAGTACATTAACACTCCCATCCCCCAGTACATTAACACTCCCCATCCCCCAGTACATTAACACTCCCATCGCCCAGTACATTAACACTCCCATCCCCCAGTACATTAACACTCCCATCGCCCAGTACATTAACACACCCATCCCCCAGTACATTAACACTCCCATCGCCCAGTACATTAAGACTCCCATCGCCCAGTACATTAACACTCCCATCTCCCAGTACATTAACACTCCCCATCCCCCAGTACATTAACACTCCCATCGCCCAGTACATTAACACACCCATCCCCCAGTACATTAACACTCCCATCCCCCAGTACATTAACACTCCCCATCCCCCAGTACATTAACACACCCATCCCCCAGTACATTAACACTCCCATCCCCCAGTACATTAACACTCCCATCGCCCAGTACATTAACACTCCCATCCCCCAGTACATTAACACTCCCATCCCCCGGTACATTAACACTCCCATCCCCCAGTACATTAACACTCCCATCGCCCAGTACATTAACACTCCCATCCCCCAGTACATTAACACTCCCATCCCCCGGTACATTAACACTCCCATCGCCCAGTACATTAACACTCCCCATCCCCCAGTACATTAACACTCCCATCTCCCAGTACATTAACACTCCCATCCCCCGGTACATTAACACACCCATCCACCAGTACATTAACACTCCCATCCCCCAGTACATTAACACTCCCCATCCCCCAGTACATTAACACTCCCATCCCCCAGTACATTAACACTCCCCATCCCCCAGTACATTAACACTCCCATCCCCCAGTACATTAACACTCCCATCCCCCAGTACATTAACACTCCCATCCCCCAGTACATTAACACTCCCCATCCCCCAGTACATTAACACTCCCATCGCCCAGTACATTAACACTCCCCATCCCCCAGTACATTAACACTCCCATCGCCCAGTACATTAACACTCCCATCCCCCAGTACATTAACACTCCCATCCCCCAGTACATTAACACTCCCATCCCCCAGTACATTAACACTCCCATCCCCCAGTACATTAACACTCCCCATCCCCCAGTACATTAACACTCCCATCCCCCAGTACATTAACACTCCCCATCCCCCAGTACATTAACACTCCCATCCCCCAGTACATTAACACTCCCATCCCCCAGTACATTAACACTCCCATCCCCCAGTACATTAACACTCCCCATCCCCCAGTACATTAACACTCCCATCGCCCAGTACATTAACACTCCCCATCCCCCAGTACATTAACACTCCCATCGCCCAGTACATTAACACTCCCATCCCCCAGTACATTAACACTCCCATCCCCCAGTACATTAACACTCCCATCCCCCAGTACATTAACACTCCCATCCCCCAGTACATTAACACTCCCATCCCCCAGTACATTAACACTCCCCATCCCCCAGTACATTAACACTCCCATCGCCCAGTACATTAACACTCCCATCCCCCAGTACATTAACACTCCCCATCTCCCAGTACATTCACACTCCCATCCCCCAGTACAGTAACACTCCCATCCCCCAGTACATTAACACTCCCCATCCCCCAGTACATTAACACTCCCATCCCCCAGTACATTAACACACCCATCCCCCAGTACATTAACACTCCCATCCCCCAGTACATTAACACACCCATCCTCCAGTACATTAACACTCCCATCGCCCAGTACATTAACACTCCCATCCCCCAGTACATTAACACTCCCCATCCCCCAGTACATTAACACTCCCATCGCCCAGTACATTAACACTCCCATCCCCCAGTACATTAACACTCCCATCCCCCAGTACATTAACACTCCCATCCCCCATTACATTAACACTCCCATCGCCCAGTACATTAACACTCCCATCCCCCAGTACATTAACACTCCAATCCCCCAGTACATTAACACTCCCATCCTCCAGTACATTAACACTCCCATCCCCCAGTACATTAACACTCCCATCCCCCAGTACATTAACACTCCCATCCCCCAGTACATTAACACTCCCATCCCCCAGTACATTAACACTCCCATCCCCCGGTACCTCAACTCTCACATCCTCCAGTACATTAACACTCCCATCCCCCAGTACATTAACACTCCCATCGCCCAGTACATTAACACTCCCATCCCCCGGTACATTAACACTCCCATCCCCCAGTACATTAACACTCCCCATCCCCCAGTACATTAACACACCCATCCCCCAGTACATTAACACTCCCATCCCCCAGTACATTAACACTCCCATCCCCCAGTACATTAACACTCCCCATCCCCCAGTACATTAACACTCCCATCCTCCAGTACATTAACACTCCCATCCCCCAGTACATTAACACTCCCATCCCCCGGTACCTCAACTCTCACATCCTCCAGTACATTAACACTCCCATCGCCCAGTACATTAACACTCCCATCCCCCGGTACATTAACACTCCCATCCCCCAGTACATTAACACTCCCCATCCCCCAGTACATTAACACTCCCATCCCCCAGTACATTAACACTCACATCCTCCAGTACATTAACACTCCCATCCCCCAGTACATTAACACCCCCATCCCCCAGTACATTAACACTCCCCATCCCCCAGTACATTAACACTCCCCATCCCCCAGTACATTAACACTCCCATCCCCCAGTACATTAACACTCCCCATCCCCCAGTACATTAACACTCCCATCCCCCAGTACATTAACACTCCCATCTCCCCGTACATTAACACTCCCATCCCCCAGTACATTAACACTCCCATCCCCCAGTACATTAACACTCCCCATCCACCAGTACATTAACACTCCCATCCCCCGGTACATTAACACTCCCATCCCCCAGTACATTAACACTCCCCATCCCCTAGTACATTAACAGTCCCCATCCCCCAGTACATTAACACTCCCATCCCCCAGTACATTAACACTCCCCATCCACCAGTACATTAACACTCCCATCCCCCAGTACATTAACACTCCCCATCCACCAGTACATTAACACTCCCATCCCCCGGTACATTAACACTCCCCTCCCCCAGTACATTAACACTCCCCATCCCCTAGTACATTAACAGTCCCCATCCCCCAGTACATTAACACTCCCATCCCCCAGTACATTAACACTCCCATCCCCCAGTACATTAACACTCCCATCCCCCAGTACATTAACACTCCCCATCCCCCAGTACATTAACACTCCTCATCCCCCAGTATATTAACACTCACATCCCCCAGTACATTAACACTCCCATCGCCCAGTACATTAACACTCCCATCCCCCATTACATTAACACTCCCATCCCCCAGTACATTAACACTCCCATCCCCCAGTACATTAACACTTCCATCCCCCAGTACATTAACACTCCCCATCCCCCAGTACATTAACACTCCCATCCCCCATTACATTAACACTCCCATCCCCCAGTACATAAACACTCCCATCCCCCAGTACATAAACACTCCCATCCCCCAGTACATTAACACTCACATCCCCCAGTACATTAACACTCCCATCGCCCAGTACATTAACACTCCCATCCCCCATTACATTAACACTCCCATCCCCCATTACATTAACACTCCCATCCCCCAGTACATTAACACTCACATCCCCCAGTACATTAACACTCCCATCGCCCAGTACATTAACTCTCCCATCCCCCAGTACATTAACACTCCCATCCCCCAGTACATTAACACTCACATCCCCCAGTACATTAACACTCCCATCCCCCAGTACATTAACTCTCCCATCCCCCAGTACATTAACACTCCCATCGCCCAGTACATTAACACTCCCATCCCCCAGTACATTAACACTCCAATCCCCCAGTACATTAACACTCCCATCCTCCAGTACATTAACACTCCCATCCCCCAGTACATTAACACTCCCATCCCCCAGTACATTAACACTCCCATCCCCCAGTACATTAACACTCCCATCCCCCAGTACATTAACACTCCCATCCCCCGGTACCTCAACTCTCACATCCTCCAGTACATTAACACTCCCATCCCCCATTACATTAACACTCCCATCGCCCAGTACATTAACACTCCCATCCCCCAGTACATTAACACTCCAATCCCCCAGTACATTAACACTCCCATCCTCCAGTACATTAACACTCCCATCCCCCAGTACATTAACACTCCCATCCCCCAGTACATTAACACTCCCATCCCCCAGTACATTAACACTCCCATCCCCCAGTACATTAACACTCCCATCCCCCGGTACCTCAACTCTCACATCCTCCAGTACATTAACACTCCCATCCCCCAGTACATTAACACTCCCATCGCCCAGTACATTAACACTCCCATCCCCCGGTACATTAACACTCCCATCCCCCAGTACATTAACACTCCCCATCCCCCAGTACATTAACACACCCATCCCCCAGTACATTAACACTCCCATCCCCCAGTACATTAACACTCCCATCCCCCAGTACATTAACACTCCCCATCCCCCAGTACATTAACACTCCCATCCTCCAGTACATTAACACTCCCATCCCCCAGTACATTAACACTCCCATCCCCCGGTACCTCAACTCTCACATCCTCCAGTACATTAACACTCCCATCGCCCAGTACATTAACACTCCCATCCCCCGGTACATTAACACTCCCATCCCCCAGTACATTAACACTCCCCATCCCCCAGTACATTAACACTCCCATCCCCCAGTACATTAACACTCACATCCTCCAGTACATTAACACTCCCATCCCCCAGTACATTAACACTCCCATCCCCCAGTACATTAACACTCCCCATCCCCCAGTACATTAACACTCCCATCCCCCAGTACATTAACACTCCCATCCCCCAGTACATTAACACTCCCCATCCCCCAGTACATTAACACTCCCCATCCCCCAGTACATTAACACTCCCATCCCCCAGTACATTAACACTCCCCATCCCCCAGTACATTAACACTCCCATCCCCCAGTACATTAACACTCCCCATCCCCCAGTACATTAACACTCCCATCCCCCAGTACATTAACACTCCCATCCCCCAGTACATTAACACTCCCATCCCCCAGTACATTAACACGCCCATCCCCCAGTACATTAACACTCCCATCCCCCAGTACATTAACACTCCCCATCCCCTAGTACATTAACAGTCCCCATCCCCCAGTACATTAACACTCCCATCCCCCAGTACATTAACACTCCCCATCCACCAGTACATTAACACTCCCATCCCCCAGTACATTAACACTCCCCATCCACCAGTACATTAACACTCCCATCCCCCGGTACATTAACACTCCCCTCCCCCAGTACATTAACACTCCCCATCCCCTAGTACATTAACAGTCCCCATCCCCCAGTACATTAACACTCCCATCCCCCAGTACATTAACACTCCCATCCCCCAGTACATTAACACTCCCATCCCCCAGTACATTAACACTCCCCATCCCCCAGTACATTAACACTCCTCATCCCCCAGTATATTAACACTCACATCCCCCAGTACATTAACACTCCCATCGCCCAGTACATTAACACTCCCATCCCCCATTACATTAACACTCCCATCCCCCAGTACATTAACACTCCCATCCCCCAGTACATTAACACTTCCATCCCCCAGTACATTAACACTCCCCATCCCCCAGTACATTAACACTCCCATCCCCCATTACATTAACACTCCCATCCCCCAGTACATAAACACTCCCATCCCCCAGTACATAAACACTCCCATCCCCCAGTACATTAACACTCACATCCCCCAGTACATTAACACTCCCATCGCCCAGTACATTAACACTCCCATCCCCCATTACATTAACACTCCCATCCCCCATTACATTAACACTCCCATCCCCCAGTACATTAACACTCACATCCCCCAGTACATTAACACTCCCATCGCCCAGTACATTAACTCTCCCATCCCCCAGTACATTAACACTCCCATCCCCCAGTACATTAACACTCACATCCCCCAGTACATTAACACTCCCATCCCCCAGTACATTAACTCTCCCATCCCCCAGTACATTAACACTCCCATCCCCCGGTACCTCAACTCTCGCATCCTCCAGTACATTAACACTCCCATCCTCCAGTACATTAACACTCCCATCGCCCAGTACATTAACACTCCCATCCCCCAGTACATTAACACTCCCCATCCCCCGGTACATTAACACTCCCCATCCCCCAGTACATTAACACTCCCATCCCCCAGTACATTAACACTCCCATCCCCCAGTACATTAACACTCCCATCCCCCAGTACATTAACACTCCCCATCCCCCAGTACATTAACACTCCCATCCCCCAGTACATTAACACTCCCCATCCCCCAGTACATTAACACTCCCATCCCCCAGTACATTAACACTCCCATCCCCCAGGACATTAACACTCCCATCCCCCAGTACATTAACACTCCCATCCCCCAGTACATTAACACTCCCCATCCCCCAGTACATTAACACTCCCCATCCCCCGGTACATTAACACTCCCATCCCCCGGTACATTAACACTCCCATCCCCCAGTACATTAACACTCCCATCCCCCAGTACATTAACACTCCCATCCCCCAGTACATTAACACTCCCATTCCCCAGTACATTAACACTCCCATCCCCCAGTACATTAACACTCCCATCCCCCGGTACATTAACACTCCCATCCCCCGGTACATTAACACTCCCCATCCCCCAGTACATTAACACTCCCATCCCCCGGTACATTAACACTCCCAACCCCCGGTACATTAACACTCCCATCCCCCAGTACATTAACACTCCCATCCCCCGGTACATTAACACTCCCATCCCCCGGTACATTAACACTCCCATCCCCCAGTACATTAACACTCCCATCCCCCAGTACATTAACACTCCCCATCCCCCAGTACATTAACACTCCCATCCCCCAGTACATTAACACTCCCATCCCCCAGTACATTAACACTCCCATCCCCCAGTACATTAACACTCCCATCCCCCAGTACATTAACACTCCCCATTCCCCAGTACATTAACACTCCCATCCCCCAGTACATTAACACTCCCCATCCCCCAGTGCATTAACACTCTCATCCCCCGGTACATTAACACTCCCATCCCCCAGTACATTAACACTCCCATCGCCCAGTACGTTAACACTCCCCATCCCCCAGTACATTAACGCTCCCCATCCCCCAGTACATTAACACTCCCATCCCCCAGTACATTAACACTCCCATCGCCCAGTACATTAACACTCCCCATCCCCCAGTACATTAACACTCCCATCCCCCAGTACATTAACACTCCCATCCCCCACTACATTAACAATCCCATCCCCCAGTACATGGTAGGGAAATTATTGGAAAAAATTCTGAGGGACAAAATTAGTCTCCACTTGGAGAGGCAAGGATTAATCGGGGATAGTCAGCATGGCTTTGTCAAGGGTAAATCATGTCTGACAAATCTGATTGAATTTTTCGAGGGGGTGACTAGGGAGGTGGATGAGGGAAATGCTGTAGATGTGGTTTACATGGACTTCAGTAAAGCTTTTGACAAAGTCCCGCATAGGAGACTGGTCAAGAAGGTAAGAGCCCATGGGATCCAGGGTGCCTTGGCGCGTTGGATCCTAAACTGGCTGAGTGGCAGGAGGCAGAGGGTGATGGTCGAAGGTTGCTTTTGTGACTGGAAGCCTGTGTCCAGTGGGGTACCTCAGGGATCGGTGCTGGGTCCCTTGTTGTTTGTGATCTACATAAATGATTTGGATGAGAATGTAAAAGGGATGATCAGTAAGTTTGCAGATGACACGAAAATTGGTGGGGCGGTAAATTGCAAGGAGGAAAGCCTCAGGCTACAGGACGATATAGACGGGCTGGTCAGTTGGGCGCAAAAGTGGCAAATGGAATTTAACCCTGAAAAGTGCGAGGTGATGCATTTTGGACGGACAAATAAGGCAAGGGAATACACAATGAGTGGTAGGACCCTAGGAAGTACAGAGGGTCAGAGGGACCTTGGTGTACATGTACATAGATCCCTGAAGGCAGCGGAACAGGTAGATAAGGTGGTTAAAAAGGCATATGGGATACTTGCCTTCATTAGCCGAGGCATAGAATATAAGAGCAGGGAGGTTATGATGGAGCTGTACAAAACGCTGGTGAGGCCACAGCTGGAGTACTGTGTGCAGTTCTGGTCGCCTCACTATAGGAAGGACGTGATTGCTTTGGAGAGGGTGCAGAGAAGATTCACCAGGATGTTACCTGGGATGGAGCGCCTCAGCTATGAAGAAAGACTAAACAGGCTGGGGTTGTTTTCCTTGGAGCAAAGAAGGCTGAGGGGGGACCTGATTGAGGTGTACAAAATGATGAGGGGCATAGATAGGGTAGACAAAGAGGAACTTTTCCCCTTAGTAGGGGGGTCAATAACAAGGGGGCATAGATTCAGGGTAAGGGGCAGGAGATTTAGAGTGGATTTGAGGAGGAGCTTTTTCACCCAGAGGGTGGTTGGAATGTGGAACTCAATGCCTAAAAGGGTGGTAGAGGCAGGAACCCTCACAACATTCAAGAAGCATTTGGATGAGCACTTGAAATGCCATTGCATACAGGGCTATGGACCAAATTCTGGAAAATGGGATTAGACTGGACAGGGATGGATGGGCGGCGCAGACACGATGGGCCGAAGGGCCTCTTTCTGTGCTGTAAAAACTCTATGACTCTATGACTCCCATCCCCCAGTACATTAACACTCCCATCCCCCAGTACATTAACACTCCCATCCCCCAGTACATTAACACTCCCATCCCCCAGTACATTAACACTCCCATCTCCCAGTACATTAACACTCCCATCCCCCAGTACATTAACACTCCCATCCCCCAGTACATTAACACTCCCCATCCCCCAGTACATTAACACTCCCATCGCCCAGTACATTAACACCCCCATCCCCCAGTACATTAACACTCCCATCCCCCAGTACGTTAACACTCCCCATCCCCCAGTACGTTAACACTCCCATCCCCCAGTACATTAACACTCCCATCCCCCAGTACATTAACACTCCCATCCTCCAGTACATTAACACTCCCCATCCCCCAGTACATTAACACTCCCCATCCCCCAGTACATTAACACTCCCATCCCCCAGTACATTAACACTCCCATCCCCCAGTACATTAACACTCCCATCGCCCAGTACATTAACACTCCCCATCCCCCAGTACATTAACACTCCCCATCCCCAGTACATTAAACTACCATCCCCCAGTACATTAACACTCCCCATCCCCCAGTACATTAACATTCCCATCCCCCAGTACATTAACACTCCCACCCCCCAGTACATTAACACTCCCATCCCCCAGTACATTAACACTCCCATCCCCCAGTACATTAACACTCCCATCCCCCAGTACATTAACACTCACATCCCCCAGTACATTAACACTCCCCATCCCCCAGTACATTAACACTCCCATCCCCCAGTACATTAACACTCCCATCGCCCAGTACATTAACACTCCCATCCCCCAGTACATTAACACTCTCATCCCCCAGTACATTAACACTCCCATCCCCCAGTACATTAACACTCTCATCCCCCAGTACAGGGATGAGACCCGGGTTCGAATCCGGCCTCGGGTGACTGTCTGTGTGGAGTTTGCACATTCTCCCCGTGTTTGCGTGGGTTTCCTCCGGGTGCTCCGGTTTCCTCCCACAGTCCAAAGATGTGCGGGTTAGGATGATTGGCTATGATAAAATTGACCCTTAGTGTTTGGGGGATTAAATACGTGGGGTTACGGGGATAGGGTGGGATATGTGTTGGTGTAGGGGTTACAGGGATCGGGTGGGATATGTATCGGTGCAGGCTCGATGGGCCGAAATGGCCTCTATCTGCACTGTGGGGTTTCTGTGATTTCTGTGATTAACACTCCCATCGCCCAGTACATTAACACTCCCATCCCCCAGCACATTAACACTCCCATCGCCCAGTACATTAACACTCCCATCCCCCGTACATTAACACTCCCATCCCCCAGTACATTAACACTCCCATCGCCCAGTACATTAACACTCCCATCGCCCAGTACATTAACACTCCCATCCCCCGTACATTAACACTCCCATCCCCCAGTACATTAACACTCCCATCGCCCAGTACATTAACACTCCCATCCCCCAGTACATTAACACTCCCATCGCCCAGTACATTAACACTCCCCATCCCCCAGTACATTAACACTCCCATCGCCCAGTACATTAACACTCCCATCCCCCAGTACATTAACACTCCCATCGCCCAGTACATTAACACTCCCCATCCCCCAGTACATTAACACTCCCATCCCCCAGTACATTAACACTCCCATCCCCCAGTACATTAACACTCCCATCCCCAGTACATTAACACTCCCATCCCCCAGTACATTAACACTCCCATCCCCCAGTACATTAACACTCCCATCCCCCAGTACATTAACACTCCCATCGCCCAGTACATTAACACTCCCATCGCCCAGTACATTAACACTCCCATCCCCCAGTACATTAACACTCCCATCCCCCAGTACATTAACACTCCCATCCCCCAGTACATTAACACTCCCATCCCCCAGTACATTAACACTCCCATCCCCCAGTACATTAACACTCCCATCGCCCAGTACATTAACACTCCCATCCCCCAGTACATTAACACTCCCATCCCCCAGTACATTAACACTCCCATCTCCCAGTACATTAACACTCCCATCTCCCAGTACATTAACACCCCCATCCCCCAGTACATTAACACTCCCATCCCCCAGTACATTAACACTCCCCATCCCCCAGTACATTAACACTCCCATCGCCCAGTACATTAACACCCCCATCCCCCAGTACATTAACACCCCCATCCCCCAGTACATTAACACTCCCATCCCCCAGTACATTAACACTCCCATCCCCCAGTACATTAACACTCCCATCGCCCAGTACATTAACACTCCCCATCCCCCAGTACATTAACACTCCCATCGCCCAGTACATTAACACTCCCATCCCCCAGTACATTAACACTCCCCATCCCCCAGTACATTAACACTCCCATCCCCCAGTACATTAACACTCCCATCCCCCAGTACATTAACACTCCCATCCCCCAGTACATTAACACTCCCATCCCCCAGTGCATTAATTCTCGCATACAAGCTCATCCCGCGTAAAATGGAAAGAATGAACATAGTCTGAATCTTTTTTTGAAATTTATTTGACAGTTAACTCCACTTACACAATTTATACATTTATTTTACAAAATGAAAGTATATGTTACACAGAGGTAAATGACAGGATAGAGCTTACTCCTGTTTAGTGTATAATGCCATAGCCAAGCACAGTTTCCTTTTGCTGAGCGATCACTGTGCTCCTCCTCAAGGCCGCTCCATCACGTGTATGTTTGTTGTGGGCTGCAATCTCAACCACACGGACAGTTCCCATGCAACACAGTGGTTAATCTATGTTATAAGCTCCAGAAGTGAATGTACACAAACCCACACATTCCCCTTCGCAACATGGAGAGACTGTTATTCATTCATACAGCACAGGAGGAGGCCATTCGGCCCACCGTGCCTGTGCCGGCTCTTTGAAAGAGCTCTCCTATCAGTCCCACTCCCCCCTGCTCTTTCCCCATTAGCTCTGCAAAATTTTCCCCTTCAAGTATTTATCCAATTCCCTTTTGAAAGTTACTATTGAATCTGCTTCCACCGCCCTTTCGGGCAGCGCGTTCCAGATCACAACAACTCGCTGCGTGAAAACATTCTCATCTCCCCCTCTGGTTCTTTTGCCAATTACCTTAAATCTGTGTCCTCTGGTTACCGACCCTCCTGCCAATGGAAACAGTTTCTCCTGATCAAAACCCTACCTCGACCTCGTCAAACTGGCTGACGCAAGACTTTCCCTACTGGCGGCAGTCTTCGAGTGGGAGACCCTGACGCTCTTAAAATAAAGATTCACTCATCCTCGGGATGTGGGCGTCCTTAGCGAGGCCGGCCTTTATTGCACATTCCCAGTTGCCTGGAGAGGATGGTGATGGTGGGCCGCCTTCTTGAAGCACTGTTGTAGTGGCTTGGTAGCACTTGATGAGTTTAAGGGGAAGCTAAACAAGCACATGAGGGAGAAGGGAATAGAAGACTATACTGACGGGGTGAGATGAAGAGGGGTGGGAGGAGGCTCGTGTGGAGCATAAACACCGGCACGGACCAGTTGTGCCGAATGGCCTGTTTCCGTGCTGTGAATACTTTGTAATACTTAATTTTGAACGCCTCTATTAAATCTCCCCTTAACCTTCTCTGCTCTAAGGAGAACGATCCCAGCTTCTCCAGTCTCCCCACGCAGATGAAGTCCCTCATCCCTGGTACGGTTCTAATAAATCTCCCCCGCACCCTCTCAAAGGCCTTGACATCCTTCTGCACGGACAAGATGGGCCGAATGGCCTCCTTCTGTGCTGTAAATGTCTATGATTCTTCCTAAAATGTGGTGCGGTGGGAATACACAGAAGGTCCAACAGGCCATCCGGCCCCGGCAGTCCATGTTGGCGGACTGGGACCGGTGCTTGAAGGGAGTCTGTGCCCCCTGAGTAGCTCTTTGGGATAGCGCGCTGAACCAATGCAATTCAGAGTAATTGGGAGTCGAGCTCTCTAACTCAATCAGCCAGTGGTGTTACAGATTACGGCCATGATGTCTTGCAACGTCTTGCAATGGAGATTTCGTCAGGAAACACATTGCAGTGGGAACTGCGAGGAGTTGCTGCAGAGGAGATTGCACGCGCACACGGCCCCGACCCTGGACTGGGTCACGGTGCTTGTACGGCTGGATCTGGCTTTGCTGGGAAGCGAGAGCGTGTTTTGTCCCGTTCCCCATCGCCCCCCATAACAGGACTTGCATAGGAACAGGAGGAGGCCATTCGGCCCCTCGAGCCTGCTCCTCCATTCAATGAGATCATGGCTGATCTGTACCTTAACTCCATCTACCCGCCTTGGTTCCGTATCCCTTAATACCCTTACCCAGCAAAAATCGATCAGTCTCAGTTTTGACATTTTCAATTGACCCCCAGCCTCGACAGCTTTTTGGGGGAGAGTTCCAGATTTCCACCACCCTTTGTGTGAAGAAGTGCTTCCTGACATCACCCCTGAACGGCCTGGCTCTAATTTTAAGCTCCTTTAACTTAGCTCCTTTGAAGTATGCAACATCAAGCTCACGCTCTCTGTTGGACTAGCCACTTAAGAAAGTGCACACGCATCTGCTGCTCAAGCAAGTGTGCGCGACTGGGTTGAAACAGATTTCTGAACAAAAAAAAAGACAGAGCAGGTCTGAGACAAAAGGATTTAAATGTAGTGAACTGTGGGTGAGGGCAGAGGATGCAGACTGGCTTAGGGTTGATTAGCCCGCGGGCTAGCCAAGGATTGGACATTCCCCCTTTCTGGGGGAGACACAAATCAGGTCCAAGTTCTCAACAGCTTAACTCAGCAAAGCATGTTCTCTCACTGTTGTGTTTCTCTTTTCCAGTGAGTTGAGGTACAAAAAGGCTTCACTTTAGAGCCAACAAGGGCCGGTCAGGCAGCATCTGTGGAGAGAGAAGCAGCCCGCTTGATTGGCCACCTTAAACATTCACTCCCTCCACCACCGGCGCACCGTGGCTGCAGTGTGCACCATCTACAAGATGCACTGCAGCAACTCGCCGAGGCTTCATCGGCAGCACCTCCCAAACCCGCGACCTCTTCCACCTAGAAGGACAAGGGCAGCAGGCGCATGGGAACACCACCACTTCCAAGTTCCCCTCCAAGTCACACACCATCCTGACTTGGAAATATATCGGCTGATCCTTCATCGTCGCTGGGTCAAAATCCTGGAACTCCCTCCCTAACAGCACTGTGGGAGCACCTTCACCACACGTACTGCAGCGGTTCAAGAAGGCGGCTCACCACCACCTTCTCAAGGGGCAATTAGGGACGGGCAATAAATGCTGGGCTTTGCCAGCGATGCCCACATCCCATGAACTAATAAAAAAAAATCCCGATTCACAGTTTAAAACACCACACACACACACACACTTCATGCAGTCTGCTTTTTCTGCCACAGGATGTCAGCAAAGTGCTTTGGGAATTTTCTGAAATAACAGCACAGGAGCGACAATGTTTGAGCAGCAGGGAGACAGTCCTACATTGCAACAGTGACTACGCTTCTAAAGTCCCTCGTTGGCTGTGAAGCGCTTCGGGACGTCGTGAGGTCGTGAAAGGCGCCGCAGAAACGCAAGTCTCTTGTTTTTTTTGTGGCAATTTCGGGTCGCTCGGGCTCAGCATCGCGAAGCTCGTTACATCGGTCCCCGAGGTAAGGGGCGCCGAGGAAGATCGGTGGGCAGGGTGCGAGTCAAGCTCAGCGAAAGCCCGTCAGCTTCTGAACCGTGCCTGCTGAATGTACGCAGTCGGCCCCTCTCTGGGGGGGTGGGGGTGCTGCAGTCTAGTATTTCAACAGCTCCGCCTCTCTCCAGTCTTCAGGCAGAAAGTCCGTTAGGTCGACCTGTGGTTTGCCAACTAAAGCAGGGCTGGTGGCGGTCAGCATGCCACACTGCGGCTCATGCTGCTGGACCACCTGGTTCCACTGTTTCAGCTCATCCTTCAGGCTCTGGATTTCCTTCTTCAAGGAGGCATTCTCTCGCTCCAGTTGCTCGTACTCCTGCGGAGGAAAAGAAGAGGCTCGTCAACGAGAGGGTCTTGGTTTAAAAATAAAACACACAACCAACTCGCGACTGGGCGCGAAAGTAAAAGCCCATGGGATCCAAGCGAAAGTGGCAAGTTGGATCCAAAACTGGCTCGGAGGCAGGAAACAAAGGGTAATGGTCGATGGGTGTTTCTGTGACTGGAAGGCGGTTTCCAGTGGGGTTCCGCAGGGCTCAGTACTGGGTCCCTTGCTTTTTGTGGTATATATCAATGATTTGGACTTGAATGTAGGAAGTATGATTAAGAAGTTTGCAGATGATACTAAAATTGGCCGTGTGATTGATAATGAAGAAAAAAGCTGCAGACTGCAGGAAGGTATCAGTGGACTGGTCAGGTGGGCAGAACCATGGCAAATGGAATTCAATCCAGAGAAGTGTGAGGTAATGCATTTGGGGAGGGCTAACAAGGCAAGGGAATGCACTTTAAATGGTAGGACACTGAGAAGTGCAGAATATCAGCGGGACCTTGGAGTGCGTGTCCACAGGTCCCTGAAGGTAGCAGGACAGGTAGATAAGGTGGTTAAGAAGGTGTACGGGATACTTTCCTTTATTAGCCGAGGCATGGATTATAAGAGCTGGGAGGTTATGCTTGAACTGTATAAAACACTAGTTAGGCCTCAGCTAGAGTACTGCGTACAGTTCTGGTCACCACATTACAGGAAGGATGTGATCGCACTAGAGAGGGTGCAGAGGAGATTTACGAGGATGTTGCCTGGGCTGGGGAATTTTAGCTATGAGAGAAGATTGGAGAGGCTGGGGTTGTTTTCTTTGGAACACAGGAGGCTGAGGGGAGATTTAATTGAGGTGTATAAAATTATGAGGGGCCTCGATAGAGTGGATAGGAAGGGGCAATTTCCCTTAGCAGAGGGTCAAAAACCAGGGGGCAGAGATTTAAAGTAATTGGTCGGAGGTTGAGAGGGGAGTTGAGGAGAACTTTTTTCACCCAGAGGGTGGTGGGGGTCTGGAACTCACTGCCTGAAAGGGTGGGAGAGGCAGAAGAGGGTCTTTGTTTAAAAAAAAACCCACAACAAACTCGCGACTGGGCATTGGGTGGCAGGGCCCATTCTCTCCCCCACCCTGCCTCAGTACATTACCCCCATCACTGCACGTTGGGGGGCACAGTCCCATACTGTGCCAGTCTGTGGCATAACTCCATACTGCATAGATGGTGGTGAGTTAAAGGCAATTTCATTCTGTAGCCTTCAACCTTCTTATCTACTCCTGCCTCGCTCGGTCAGAACGGCAGAGTTTAAATCTCACCCATTTGATGGGACAACTCCTTTATCATAATCATAATCAACTTTATTGTCATTGTTAGTGCACAAGTGCAGTACAACGAAATGTAGGCTTGCGGCTCCCGAGAGTGTACATTTAGATTAAGACATTTAAACATTCAACATTCATTTGGCTTGTAATACATTAACATAAACATAATAAAGTGCATTGGCAGATGTGCAGGCTTTAGAGTTTATTTGTGGAGTTCAGTAGGATGACAGCCCTGGGAAAGAAGCTGTTCCTAAATCTGGTCGTTCGGGTGCAAATGCATCTGTAGCGTCTCCCAGATGGCAGGGGGGCGAACAGACTGTGGCTGGGGTGGGTAGGGTCTTTGATGATGGTCCGTGACCTCCGTAAACAGCGTTTCTGGTATATGTGCTCTATGGTCGGTAGCCGGTTATTTGTAACAGAAAGGGCGTTCAATGAAGGGGTGGTGTCTGTCTCTGCCCCCCTCCTTTGCATCAGTGTCTTGTATTCTCTCACAGACCCCACAACTAACCAGCACAGTCTGAGTCATCTAGTCTTGGTATCGGCCTTGGCTCAGTGGGCAGCACTCTCGCCTCGGAGACAGAAGGTCGTGGGTTCGAGTCCCACTCCAGAGACTTGTGCCCCATAATCCGGGCCGACATTCCCAGTGCTGCACTGTCGGAGGTGTCGTCTTTCGGATGACACGTTAAACCGAGGCCCTGTCTGCTCTCTCAAGTGGACGTAATAGAAACAGTGGCCGTGGGATCTTTTAAGAAGAGCAGGGGGAGTTCTCCCCGGTGTCCTGGGCCAATATTTATCCCTCGATCAACATTACTAAAAATCTGGTCATTATCACACTGCTGTTTGTGGGAGCTTGCTGTGCGCAAATTTGGTTGCCGCGTTTCCCATGTAGAGATATGGGCCTAGAAATTCATTAAGGCGCTGCCAGCTTTGCGGCCAGTTACCGCCTAAAGAGGGCTAATGCGCCAAAAATGAGTTTGCGCTGATATTCAGCGCAGCGGTATTGGCGGCGGTAGCCGTTAGCGCTGCGCCGGCACCGATGATGTCATCGGTGTGCGCAGTGCCCCGGTTCCGCCCCGAAACCGGCCCGATCCCCATATTTAGTAGCGGCCGCCTCCTCCGAAGCGGCCGCAAACAGCGACCAGAAAACGGGGCCGTGCTGTAGCCTTAGTGGGGCGCTTTAAAGGGGAAGGTGCGGCCGGCCGCTTTTTCGGCGGCCGCCTGCCCGCACCTCCTTCCCCGGCCTCCTCCACCCCCCACCCCCGCGGCATTGCCGGCTGCTTTCCGCGAACCCGGCACTTCTCCGTGGTGCCGGGCTCATTTGCCGGCACTCTCCAGCGGCGATCTCCCCGTTGCAGGCAGCTCCCCCTTAAGAGAAGGAGGAGGCCTGCAGTACCGCAGCCTGCCGCTCCGCAGCGGCTGGCGCAGCGGCGCCTAGAGCGCTGAAATTCAGTTTCAGCACCCCAAGCGGAGGCGGGCACACCCTGGTATAGCGCCCGGTTCCGAATTGGGGCGCAAACACTGAATATCTGATGATCGCTAATGGCTCCGCGCCCAGCGCTAACTTTTGGGCGCGAGCGAGCTGACGGGCCCAAAGTGAATTTCTAGGCCATGAAGTTTAAAAAAAAACTTTCCTTCTCTCTAAGGTGGTGCTGACGCCTGCTGCCCTGCAGAAACTCGTTCAATTGTGGGAGTCCCGGCAGCCACTGTCAGTGGGCAATCAACCATGAAGGGCATCACAGCTGAGCCCAACCTTCCCCGACCCTCACCCGCCATCCATGCACACAACCTTGCCTTACCCTCACCCGCGCCATCCATGCACACAACCTTGCCCGACCCTCACCCGCCATCCATGCACACAACCTTGCCCGACCCTCACCTGCCATCCCTGCACACAACCTTGCCCGACCCTCACCCGCCATCCATGCACACAACCTTGCCCGACCCTCACCCGCCATCCCTGCACACAACCTTGCCCGACCCTCACCCGCCATCCCTGCACACAACCTTGCCTTACCCTCACCCGCGCCATCCATGCACACAACCTTGCCCGACCCTGACCCGCCATCCATGCACACAACCTTGCCCGACCCTCACCCGCCATCCCTGCACACAACCTTGCCCGACCCTCACCCGCCATCCCTGCACACAACCTTGCCCGACCCTCACCCGCCATCCCTGCACACAACCTTGCCCGGCCCTCACCCGCCATCCCTGCACACAACCTTGCCCGACCCTCACCCGCCATCCCTGCACACAACCTTGCCCGACCCTCACCCGCCATCCCTGCACACAACCTTGCCCGACCCTCACCCGCCATCCCTGCACACATGCAGGCTCCAGCCAGAGAACCAGGCAAAGCTGCCTCTCGAGCCTGGGCTCCCAACACACAATGTTATCATCTCCAATCAGATCAGCTGAGCAGGTATCACACAGCAAGGGTCAAACGCGGGGCCCTGGTGGGCAGCGTGGCTGCACCATGTGTCACCTCTGACCTGTGGGGGAGGGGGGTTTGGGGGGGAAGCTCGATAGAACGTCTCACCGCCAGAACCAATGCAGTGATGGCCGTCAGTTTGAGATGTGATCAGAATCAGTCTCCCCTCTCCCTCGCAGCCACAGTGCGCTGTGTTACTAACCACATCACTGCAAGCACAAGTTCAAGTACATCTCGACTCCAAGTACAAGACAGAAAGCCCACCAGAGATTAGAATTAACACGTGCTCATTACACAGCAGGCTCAACAGTTGTTGTTGAGTGCGAGGCCCGTTAGTGAGCTTCTCCCAGCTATATGCAAATCCTACGAGATTAAATTCCATCGAGCCTACACAGATTACGATCTGTGCTTTCCAAACCTGTCACCTTAGTGGAAAGAGCTGGGAGGGGGAGGATGGGGACGACTAATTGGAGAGTTCTTTCAAAGAGCCGGCACAGGCATGATGGGCCGAGTGGCCTCCTTCTGTGCTGTGTGAATCTAGTGGAGGGCGAGCAAAACAAACCGGGAGACTACAGGAGCGCGCTCCGACATGAGGATGCTCCGACGCTCCGACACGCCGCTGCTGATTACCTGGTGTAAAATGTCCGCTCTCTGCGTCTGCTTCTGTCGGCTTTTCTGCGCGGCAATCCGGTTCTTTTCCCGTCGTCGTAGTTTTTTGCCATCGCCCTCGTAATCCTGGACACATCAGGAGACAGGTTAGTGATCGTAGGGTCACGGGCACGGGTCACCTCTCCCACCCACCCCGAAAATATACCTCACATTGCCAAAGTGCTTCCTCAGCAAGTAATTCCAGTTGTACAGCCTACGGTGATACCAGACGCCATCTGTCCTACTGCTCCTCCAGTCATTATATTAAGAGACCATTACAACTTGCATTTCACATCCTCCAGACTCCCCAAAGCACTTTGCAATCTATGAACTCTCCTGCTGTGATGTAGGCAAACACTGCAGCCAACTTGCACACAAGCAGGATCCCACAAACAACAATTGAGATAGGCTGTTTTCGTGACTTTGGTTGAGGGATAAATATTGGCCTCAGGACACCGGGGAGAACTCCCCCTGCTCTTATTCCAATCGTGGCCGTGGGATCTTTTATCAAAAGGGCAGACGGGGACCTCGGTTTAATGTCTCATCCGAAAGGCGGCACCTCCGACAGTGCGGCGCTCCATCAGTACTGCCCCTCCGACAGTGCGGTGCTCCCGCAGTACTGCCCCTCCGACAGTGCGGTGCTCCCGCAGTACTGCCCCTCCGACAGTGCGGCGCTCCCTCAGTACTGCCCCTCCGACAGTGCGGCGCTCCCTCAGCACTGCCCCTCCGACAGTGCGGTGCTCCCTCAGTACTGCCCCTCTGACAGTGCGGCACTCCCTCAGTTTTGCCCCTCCGACAGTGCAGCACTCCCTCAGTTCTGCCCCTCCGACAGTGCGGCGCTCCCTCAGTTCTGCCCCTCCGACAGTGCAGCACTCCCTCAGTACTGACCCTCTGACAGTGCGGCGCTTCCTCAATACTGGCACTGGGAGTGTTGGCCTGGATTATGAGGCTCAAGTCTCCGGAGTGGGGACTCCAACCCACGACCTTCTGACTCGGAGGGGAATGAGTGCCACTAACAGCCACTGTGACATGTAACAGAACTCAGATCGCCAGCACATTACTGTGCAGTCATTTCTAACCTCAAAGCATTGGTGAACAGTAGGAGTTCCTGGTTTTTTTAAATATAAAAACACAGAAATATCCCCAAGTTAACTCACCAAACCTCTAATATATATAAATAGAGAGAGACACAGCTAGACATCATTGACATTACCTTCTCAGAATTCAGGCTCGAATCATCCGTATCCAGTTCAGGGGAGAAATCCAGGGCTGTGCCAGCCATGCTACACGGTGAGAAAAAGTAATTAAACTTCATAAAACTTCCGAGAGCGCACACAGGGTGCAAAGGGGGGTGGCGGGGAGGAAGGAGAAGCAGGTTCTCTCTCCAGGACAGGACAGGACAGGAGGCTTCTGTCACTTGGCTGGGCGAGCACTGTCTGCGAAGAAGCCAGCCCAGGAGCACAGCTTCCCTTTATTGCAGTCTTCAGTTTCATTTTATTGTAAGCCTTACCTCCAGCTGCTTAGAAAACACTGGACAAGTTGCAAGAAGTCACATGGCTGGGAAAGTCCCACAAGTTCCGCCCCCGAGCTCTCTCTCTCTCTCTTCTCTCTCTTTATTTCTGGTTTTTATTGCAATGTCCGGCACTTGCCTCCCACATGTGGTGGTGAAAATAGTTGAGCAAAAAAAAAACACCTTTTTGTGTAGCCTGGTACAATCCTGGAACTTAAATTAGAATTTTAGCAGCTGGGGCTCTCCCCCCCCCCCCCAAAAGTAAAATATGTATCCGATCAGGACTTTAAAAAAAAACACTCAAGTGAGTTGTGATCTGGAATGCACTGCCTGAAAGGGCGGTGGAAACAGATTCAATAGTAACTTTCAAAAGGGAATTGCATAAATACTTGAAAGGTTGTTCCCACTAGTTAATGGTACAAGGACTAGGGGACACAGATTTAAGGTTTTGGGCAAGAGATACAGGGGCACATGAGGAAAAACTTCTTTACGCAGTGAGTGGCGAGGACCTGGAACTCGCTGCCGACGGAAGTGGTGGAAGCGGAGACACTTAGGCCTAGAAATTCAGTTTGGGCCCGCCAGCTCGCTTGCGCCCAGAAGTTACCGCTGCGCGCGGAGCCACTTGCGCCCGCCGGAAATTCAGTTTCAGCGCCCCACGTCGAAGCCGGCCGCTATTCAAGGGTTTTGGCGCCCCCGCTTGGGGCGCTGAAACTGAATATCGGCGCGCTAGGTGCCGCAGCGCCACCCGCTGCGGAGCGGCAGGCTGCGGTACTGCAGGCCTTCCTCCCTCTCTTATAGATACATAGATACATAGAAGATAGGAGCAGGAGTAGGCCATTCGGCCCTTCGTGCCTGCTCCGCCATTCGATGAGATCATGGCTGATCCTTTAATTCAGTATCCCGTCCCCGCCTTCTCTCCGTAACCCTTAACCCCTTTTGCCCGTAGAAATATATCTAATTCCCTCTTAAATATATTTAATGAGCTGGCGTACACTGCCCTCTGTGGCAATGAGTTCCACAGGTTCACCACTCTCTGAGTGAAGAAATTCCCCCTCATCTCTGTCCTAAATGGTTTAGCCCTTATCCTTAAATTATGTCCTCTAGTTCTGTTCTCACCCGCCAAGGGAAACATTCCTTCTGCATCCAGTCTGTCTAGACCTGTCAGAATTTTATACACTTCTATGAGGTCCCCTCTCAATCTTCTAAACTCCAGTGTGTACATCCCTAAACTACATAGTCTCTCCTCATAGGTCATTCCCGCCATTCCTGGTATCAGCCTGGTGAATCGCCGCTGCACCCCCTCCATGGCAAGAACATCCTTCCTCAGATGAGGCGACCAAAACTGTACACAGTACTCGAGGTGTGGTCTCACCAGTGCCCTGTACAGCTGCAGCAAGGTATCCCTGTTCCTGTATTCTAACCCTTTCGCTATGAAGGCCAGCATACCGTTTGCCTTCTTGACCGCCTGTTGCACCTGCATGCTCGCCTTCAGTGACTGGTGCACAAGAACACCCAGGTCTCTCTGTACTTCCCCCTCTCCCAATCTATTGCCATTTAAATAATAATTTGCCCTCCCGTTCCTGCACCCAAGGTGGATAACTTCGCACTTGTCCACATTATAGTGCATCTGCCATTTATCCGCCCAATCGCCCAGTCTGTCCAAATCGCTCTGGAGCTTTCTGGTCTCTTCCTCTGAGCCCACCCCCCCTCCTAGTTTAGTGTCGTCTGCAAATTTGGAAATGCTGCATCCGACTCCCTGATCCAGGTCATTAATGTAAATTGTGAACAGCTGGGGGCCCAGGACAGATCCCTGTGGTACCCCACTTGTTACTGCCTGCCATTCAGAAAATGAGCCGTTTATTCCAACTCTCTGTTTTCTATCTGACAGCCAGTTCCCTATCCACGCCAAAACTTTCCCCTTTATCCCATGAGCCTCAATTTTCCATGCTAATCTTTTATGTGGGACCTTATCGAAGGCCTTTTGGAAGTCCAGGTACACCACATCTACTGGCTCTCCCCCATCTATTCTACCAGTTACTCCCTCAAAAAATTCCAATAGATTAGTCAAGCACGATTTACCCTTTGTAAATCCATGTTGACTCTGTCCTATCCTGTCCCCATTTGCTAAGTGCTCCGCTATTTCATCCTTAATGATGGACTCCAGCATTTTGCCCACAACTGATGTAAGGCTTACAGGTCTGTAATTACCTGCTTTTTCCCTACCCCCCTTTTTGAATAGTGGGGTAACGTTAGCTACCCTCCAATCCATCGGCACTGTTCCCGAGTCTAATGAATTCTGAAAAATCATCCTTAGTGCATCCGCTATCTCTAGGGCCACCTCCTTCAGTACCCTAGGATGCATGTTATCAGGCCCTGGGGATTTGTCCACCTTCAATCCCTTTAGCTTCCTTAACACCATATCCTTAGAGATATTGATTTGCGTCAGTTCCTCCTTTGCCAATGTCCCTATTTTTCCCGATATCCCAGGGAGGTTTTTTGTGTCTTCCTTCGTAAAGACTG
This sequence comes from Somniosus microcephalus, assembly GCF_052327205.1. Lineage (NCBI taxonomy): Eukaryota > Metazoa > Chordata > Chondrichthyes > Squaliformes > Somniosidae > Somniosus > Somniosus microcephalus. Next base: position 72,934,223 of record NW_028225180.1, read on the forward strand.
ACCCAAAGTATGCATTTAGTTGATCTGCCATTTCCTTATTTCCCATTATATATTCCCCCGTATCTGACTGCAATGGACCAACTTTGGTTTTCACCAGTCTTTTCCTTTTGATATACTTATAAAAGCTTTTGGAGTTAGTTTTTATATTTTCCGCCAGCTTGTTTTCGTAAGCTATTTTGCCCCTCTTGATTATGCCCTTTGCCCTCCTTTGCTCTATCTTAAACTGTTCCCAATCTTCCGCTCTGGCGCTTTTTTTGGCTATTTTATACGCCCTATCTTTGGATTTTATGCTGTCTCTAATTTCCCCTGTTATCCACGGTTGAGTCACCTTTTTAGATTTCCTTTTATGCCAGATTGGTATAAACAATTTTTGCAATTTTGTCATTCTATCTTTAAATGTTTGCCATTGTTTATCTACCTCCAGTCCTCCCAGGAACGTTGTCCAATCAGACCTACTCAGTTCCCGTCTCATGGCATCATAATTCCCCTTGTTTAAATTCAGGACCTTAGTCTCTGAGTCAATTTCTTCGCTCTCCATTTCGAGTGAGAAATCGATCATGTTATGATCGCTCTGACCCAAGGGTCCCCGTACAACAAGATTACTGATTAGTCCCTTCTCATTGCACAGTACCCAGTCCAATATAGCCTGTTCCCGAGTTGGTTCCTCGACATATTGATCCAGATAACCATCCCTCAAACACTCAAGGAATTCCTCCTCCTCATTATTTTTACTGATTAGGCTAGTCCAATCTATATGTAAGTTAAAGTCACCTATGATGACAGCTGTGCTCTTATTGCACGCTTCTCTAATTTCCCTCGTGATGCCCTCCCTAACCTCTATTTTACTATTTGGAGGCCCCCTCTTAAGGGGGAGGTGCCTGCAACAGCGAGATCGCCGCTCACTAGTGCCCGCAAATGAGCCCGGCACCACGGAGAAGTGTCGGGCTCCCGGAAAACAGCCGGCAATGCCGCGGGGGGGGGGTGGAGGAGGCCGGGGAAGGAGGTGCGGGCAGGCGGCTGCCGAAAAAGCGGCCGGCCGCACATCCGCCTTAACTCGCCCCACTAACGCTACAGTGCGGCCCCGTTTTCTGATCGCTGTTTGCAGCCGCTGCGGAAGAGGCGGCCGCAACTCAATATGGCGGTCGGGCCGGTAGCGGGGCGGTAGCGGGGCACTGCGCACACCGATGACGTCATCGGTGGTGGCGCAGCGCTACTGGCTAACGCCGCCATTACCGCAGCGCTGAATATCGGCGAAAGCTCAGCAAGTGGCGCAAAAGCTCTCTTTGGGCGAAAACTGGGCGCAAAGCCTACTGAATTTCTAGCCCTCAATGTTTTCAAGGGGAGACTGGATAGGCACTGGAGGGAAATAAACTTGCAGGGCTACGGGGATAGAGCGGGGGGAATGGGTCTGACTGGATCGCTCTACAGAGAGCCGGCACGGACTGGATGGGCCGAATGGCTTCCTGCTGTGCTGTTATGACTTGCATTTCTATCAGGCCATTCACGACCACCGGACGTCCCAAAGTGCTTTACAGCCAATGAAGTACTTTTTGGAGGTGTGGTCACTGTTGTAATGTAGGAAACGTGGCAGCCAATTTCCGCACAGCAAGCTCCCACAAACAGCAATGTGACGATGAGCGGATAATCTGTTTTAGTGATGTTGGTTGAGGGATAAATATTGGCCCCAGGACACCGGGGAGAACTCCCCCTGCTCTTCTTTGAAATAGTGGTCATGGGATCTTTTACATCCACCTGAGAGGGCAGACGAGACCTCAGTTTAACACCTCATCCGAAAGGCTGCACTTGAAAGGGGAAAATTTGCAGGGCTATGGGGGAAGAGCAGGGGGACTAATCGGAGAGCTCTTTCAGAGAGCCGGCACAGGCACGATGGGCCGAATGGCCTCCTTCTGTGCTGTAAGATTTTATTCTATGTGGGTGTCCGGCCACAGCATCTGTGGAGAGAGAAACAGAGTTAACGTTTCAGGTCGATGACCTGTCGTCAGAACTGCCTGACCTGCTGAGCATTTCCAGCATTTTCTGTTTTTATTTCAGATTTCCAGCAGTCCGCAGTATTTTTGCTTTGGTATCAGAGCAGGATTAGGTTTGGCTATAAGCGAAACTGAATTGACATATCCTGGCCCGGCCCGAGTGTTCCCAGTTATAACAGGACCGGACAAAGGAGCAAACCCACAGACCGAATTGTGCGCAGTGTGTGCCAGGAGGCTATTCGACTGCATGGGGCACCGCCGCTGCAGGACAGAGCAGCGTCGAATCCCGCACAGTAATAAATATCTGGTTCTGAGACTTAACAACCCTCGAGGGAACCTGGCCACCACATAAGGACTTAAGTCTCAGGGACCCAAAAGGGAAGGAAGCAGTTCATGGCGGGTTTATTTCAAACTGAGTAATTCTGGTGTCCGTCCAGTTGAGAGGCACCTTGGCAAAAGATCCCTGTGATTGCCAATCGTCCTTCTTAGTCACTTTCTTTTGTGACAGTGTGCGGTGTATTAAGGCCTTACTGGAAGCAGCCAGCTCAGAAGATCTGCAGAGGTTTGTAAAAGTTGGCAAGCAGTTTCTGAAAGGAAGTTGTAAAAATATTAAGTGAAAGTTGTAAAGCATTAATGTTCGATCAACCAGAAGTTAACACTACAGAGTATATCGCATCTGTTAATCTAGCAGATGAAGTGTCTGAGCTGAGAGCGTGAGGTTTAACAGTATGGAGAAATAAGGCTAGTTCAAACTGGGAGACAAGAGCACAGAACCACCGGCCCGTAGAGGTTTACTGCACAGAAGGAGGTCATTCGGCCCATCCTGTCTGTGCCAGCTCTTAGCTAAAGTAATCCAAACTAATCCCACTGCCCCGCTCTCTCACCATAGTCCTGTATCAATCCCAAACTAATCCCACTGCCCCGCTCTCTCCCCATAGCCCTGTATCAATCCCAAACTAATCCCACTGCCTCGCTCTCTCCCCATAGTCCTGCATCAATCCAAACTAATTCCGCTGCCGCGCTCTCTCCCCATAGTCCCGTATCAATCCCAAATTAATCCCACTGCCCCGCTCTCTCCCCATAGACCTGTATCAATCCCAAACTAATCCCACTGCCCTGCTCTCTCCCCATAGTCCTGTATCAATCCCAAACTAATCCCACTGCCCCGCTCTCTCCCCATAGTCCTGTATCAATCCCAAACTAATCCCACTGCCCCGCTCTCTCCCCATAGTCCTGTATCAATCCAAACTAATCCCACTGCCCCGCTCTCTCCCCATAGCCCTGTATCAATCCAAACTAATCCCACTGCCCCGCTCTCTCCCCATAGTCCTGTATCAATCCCAAACTAATCCCACTGCCCCGCTCTCTCCCCATAGTCCTGTATCAATCCAAACTCATCCCACTGTCCTGCTCTCTCCCCATAGCCCTGTATCAATCCCAAACTAATCCCACTGCCCCGCTGTCTCCCCATAGCCCTGTATCAATCCCAAACCAATCCCACTGCCCCGCTCTCTCCCCATAGTCCTGTATCAATCCCAAACTAATCCCACTGCCCCGCTCTCTCCCCATAGTCCTGTATCAATCCCAAACCAATCCCACTGCCCCGCTCTCTCCCCATAATCCTGTATCAATCCCAAACTAATCCCACTGCCCTGCTCTCTCCCCATAGTCCTGTATCAATCCCAAACTAATTCCACTGCCTCGCTCTCTCCCCATAGTCCTGTATCAATCCCAAACTAATCCCAATGCCCCGCTCTCTCCCCATAGTCCTGTATCAATCCCAAACCAATCCCACTGCCCCGCTCTCTCCCCATAGTCCTGTATCAATCCCAAACCAATCACACTGCCCCGCTCTCTCCCCATAGTCCTGTATCAATCCCAAACCAATCCCACTGCCCCGCTCTCTCCTCATAGCCCTGTGTCAATCCCAAACCAATCCCACTGCCCCGCTCTCTCCCCATAGTCCTGTGTCAATCCCAAACCAATCCCACTGCCCCGCTCTCTCCCCATAGCCCTGTATCAATCCCAAACCAATCCCACTGCCCCGCTCTCTCCCCATAGCCCTGTATCAATCCCAAACTAATCCCACTGCCCTTCTCTCCCCATAGCCCTGTATCAATCGCAAACTAATCCTACTGCCCCGCTCTCTCCCCATAGTCCTGTATCAATCCCAAACCAATCCCACTGCCCCGCTCTCGCCCCATAGCCCTGTATCAATCCAAACTAATCCCACTGCCTCGCTCTCTCCCCATAGCCCTGTATCAATCCCAAACTAATCCCACAGCCCTGTATCAATCCAAAACCAATCCCACTGCCCCGCTCTCTCCCCATAGCCCTGTATCAATCCCCAAACGAATCCCATTGCCCCGCTCTCTCCCCATAGCCCTGTATCAATCCCCAAACTAATCCCATTGCCCCACTCTCTCCCCATAGCCCTGTATCAATCCCCAAACTAATCCCACTGCCCCGCTCTCTCCCCATAGCCCTGTATCAATCCCAAACCAATCCCACTGCCCCGCTCTCTCCCCATAGTCCTGTATCAATCCCAAACCAATCCCACTGCCCCGCTCTCTCCCCATAGTCCTGTATCAATCCCAAACCAATCACACTGCCCCGCTCTCTCCCCATAGTCCTGTATCAATCCCAAACCAATCCCACTGCCCCGCTCTCTCCTCATAGCCCTGTGTCAATCCCAAACCAATCCCACTGCCCCGCTCTCTCCCCATAGTCCTGTATCAGTCCCAAACCAATCCCACTGCCCCGCTCTCCCCATAGCCCTGTATCAATCCCAAACCAATCCCACTGCCCCGCTCTCTCCCCATAGCCCTGTATCAATCCCAAACTAATCCCACTGCCCTTCTCTCCCCATAGCCCTGTATCAATCCCAAACTAATCCTACTGCCCCGCTCTCTCCCCATAGTCCTGTATCAATCCCAAACCAATCCCACTGCCCCGCTCTCGCCCCATAGCCCTGTATCAATCCAAACTAATCCCACTGCCCCGCTCTCTCCCCATAGCCCTGTATCAATCCCAAACTAATCCCACAGCCCTGTATCAATCCAAAACCAATCCCACTGCCCCGCTCTCTCCCCATAGCCCTGTATCAATCCCCAAACTAATCCCATTGCCCCGCTCTCTCCCCATAGCCCTGTATCAATCCCCAAACTAATCCCATTGCCCCACTTTCTCCCCATAGCCCTGTATCAATCCCCAAACTAATCCCATTGCCCCACTCTCTCCCCATAGCCCTGTATCAACCCCCAAACTAATCCCACTGCCCCGCTCTCTCCCCATAGCCCTGTATCAATCCCAAACTAATCCCACTGTCCCGTGCTCTCCCCATAGCCCTGTATCAATCCCCAAACTAATCCCATTGCCCCACTCTCTCCTCATAACAATCCCAAACTAATCCCACTGCCCAGCTCTCTCCCCATAGCCCTGTATCATTCCAAACTAATCCCACAGCAACGCTCTCCCTCCCCATAGCCCTGTATCAATCCCAAACTAATCCCACTGCCCCGCTCTCTTCCCATAGCCCGGTATCAATCCCAAACTAATCCCACTGCCCCGCTCTCTCCCCATAGCCGTGTATCAATCCCAAACTAATCCCACTGCCCCGCTTTCTCCCCATAGCCCTGTATCAATCACAATCTAATCCCACTGCCCCGTTCTCACCCCATAGCCCTGTATCAATCCCAAACTAATCCCACTGCCCCGCTCTCTCCCCATAGCCGTGTATCAATCCCAAACTAATCCCCCTGCCCCGTTCTCTCCCAATAGTCCCGTATCAATCACAATCTAATCCCACTGCCCCGCTTTCTCCCCATAGCCCTGTATCAATCACAATCTAATCCCACTGCCCCGCTCTCTCCCCATAGCCCTGTATCAATCCCAAACTAATCCCACTGCCACGCTCTCTCCCCATAGCCCTGTAACAATCCCAAACTAATCCCATTGCCCCACTCTCTCCCCATAACCCTGTATCAATCCCAAACAAATCCCACTAACCTGCTCTCTCCCCATAGTCTGGTATCAATCCCAAACTAATCACAATGCCCCGCTCATTCCCCATAGCTCTGTAACAATCCCAAACTAATCCCACTGCCCTGCTCTCTTCCCATAATTCTGTGTCAATCCCCAAAACTAATCCCACTGCCCCACTCTCTCCCAATAGCCCTCTATAATTCCCAAACTAATGCCACTGTCCTGCTCTCTCCCCATAGCCCTGTATCAATCCCAAACTAATCCCTGTATCAATCCCAAACTAATCCCACTGCCCCGCTCTCTCCCCATAGCCCTGTATCAATCCCAAACTAATCCCACTACCCCACTCTCTCCCTATAGCCCTGTATCATTCCCAAACCAATCCCAATGCCCCGTTCTCTCCCCATCACCCTGTGTCAATCCCAAACTAATCCCTCTGCCCCGCTCTCGCCCCATAGCACTGTATCAATCCCAAACTAATCCCACTGCCCCGCTCTCTCCCCATAGCCCTGGATCAATCCCAAACGAATCCCACTGCCCTACTGTCTCCCCATAACCCTGTATCAATCCCAAACTAATCCCACTGCCCTGCTGTCTCCCCATAACCCTGTATCAATCCCAAACTAATCCCACTGCCCCGCTCTCTCCCCATAGCCCTGTATCAATCCCAAACTAATCCCACTGCCCCACTCTCTCCCCATAGCCCTGTATCATTCCCAAACCAATCCCAATGCCCCGTTCTCTCCCCATCACCCTGTGTCAATCCCAACCTAATCCCTCTGCCCCACTCTCTCCCCATAGCACTGTATCAATCCCAAACTAATCCCACTGCCCGCTCTCTCCCCATAGCCCTGTGTCAATCCCAAACTAATCCCACTGCCCCGCTCTCTCCCCATAGCCCTGTATCAATCCCAAACTAATCCCACTGCCCCGCTCTCTCCCCATAGCCCTGTATCAATCCCAAACTAATCCCACTGCCCCGCTCTCTCCCCATAGCCCTGTATCAATCCCAAACTAATCCCACTGCCCTGCTCTCTCCCCATAGCCCTGTATCAATCCCCAAACTAATCCCACTGCCCCGCTCTCTCCCCATAGCCGTGTCAATCCCAAACTAATCCCTCTGCCCCACTCTCTCCCCATAGCACTGTATCAATCCCAAACTAATCCCACTGCCCCGCTCTCTCCCCATAGCCGTGTCAATCCCAAACTAATCCCACTGCCCCGCTCTCTCCCCATAGCCCTGTATCAATCCCAAACTAATCCCACTGCCCTGCTCTCTCCCCATAGCCCTGTATCAATCCCAAACCAATCCCACTGCCCCACTCTCTCCCCATAGCCCTGTATCAATCCCAAACTAATCCTACTGCCCCGCTCTCTCCCCATAGCCCTGTGTCAATCCCAAACTAATCCCACTGCCCCGCTCTCTCCCCATAGCCCTGTATCAATCCCAAACTAATCCCACTGCCCTGCTCTCTCCCCATAGCCCTGTATCAATCCCAAACCAATCCCACTGCCCCACTCTCTCCCTATAGCCCTGTATCAATCCCAAACTAATCCCACTGCCCTGCTCTCTCCCCATAGCCCTGTATCAATCCCAAACTAATCCCACTGCCCCGCTCTCTCCCCATAGCCCTGTATCAATCACAAACTAATCCCACTGCCCCATGTAGCTATCCTATAAACCTTGGACAGGTATAGTAGATTCCAGTCCAATTTTTTGATATGTACATGTTAGGACGGGGAGATTGCGTGATGCTCTGTAACTAATCTAGGTTACATATAGGGATTTGTGATACAATATTTATCACTGTGCAGGATTCGCCGCTGGTCTGTCCTGCAGTGGAATAGCCTTCTGGCATCCACTGTCCAGGCTCACGTCAGATGAGGTGTCAAGAAGTGATAGTTTTGTCAAAATCTATTCCAGCAAGCAGTCGATACCTTCGGGAAGGGGAGGAAAAATGAGGAGATGAAAAATGTTTTAAGAAGTGTCAAGGTATTCTGTTGCAAGTTTCCTCAACGTAATACGAGTGTACCTCTTGTGGCATTTCTACAGTGAATGAAAGGTTTTTTTCAGGGGGTTGGTAGAGGGGCGGGGAAAGCATTCCATATTACAATTTCGAATGCGCTGCCTGAAAGGGCAGTGGAAGCAGATTCAGTAGTAACTTTCAAAAGGGGAATTGGATAAATACTTAAAAATTTGCAGGGCTAATGGGGAAAGAGCAGGGAGGAGTGGGACTAATTGGAGAGCTCTTCTGTCTGTCTGTCCGCCTGGTCTCTATGCGTTTGGAAGTTACAGAGCGTACCGACGCGCGCGTCGCCTCAAAAGAAAGCTTGCGATTCCGGACCGGTTATAGGCCTATTTACGTTTCGGCCGGACAAAAATCCCGCCCGCGGTATCCCAAAAACGTTCAGCGTTCCGCTCTCATTAGCGACCGTCTGACGTCGAGGTCTTCCTGCAGTTGAGTGTCGAGTGACTTGACCATTGACCAATCCTACGCTTCGGTGACCTGACCGGTCGACCAATCGGTGCGTGTGTGGGCGGGCCTTATCCTTCTGAACCGAGGTGAGTGGCCGCCATCTTGATTTTTCACGATTTTTCCCCCCACACTTTCTGTGTGTTAGGGAACTAAGGTAAATATTTGAATTATGTGTTAGGGAATTAATTAACAATTTATTTCAGTTTTATATTGTGTTTAGCAACCCCCCCCCCCCCCTCCTCACCCTCGCGCATGGGGGACTCGGTGCTGGTCTCCAGGCCCGCTGCAGGCAGGCCTGAAGCTCCAAAAATTTCTCTATCTCTCTTCCCTCTCTCCTTCTCCTCTTCCCTCTCTCTCCTTCTCCTCTTCCCTCTCTCTCCTTCTCCTCTTCCCTCTCTGTCTCTCTCTACTTCCCCCTCTCAGGTTTGACGGTGTCGGGGCCCGAAGTGAGCCGCTCTAACGGCCGCCAGCCCGCGGTGTTTCCCTGCCTACTCCCCGCTCTAACGGCCGCCAGCCCGCGGGGTTTCCCTGCCTACTCCCCGCGGGCCGCCTCGCCCGCGCATGCGCCGCCCGCCCGCGAGAGCCCGCTCTGGCTTTTTTTTTTTAAACGGCAACCACGCATGCGCACGGCCGTTGCGCAGCCGCCTTGACGCCAGCACGCATGCGCACGGCCCCCGTGACGCCAGCAC